>NC_133373.1:43405740-43433187 GCF_049309525.1 Garra rufa
AATGCGATTTTTGGCTATTGCTACAAATATACCCATACTTAAGACTGGTTTTGTGGTCTAAGGTCACAAATATTATTTTATGCTTCTTTTAAGCACCTTTGGGTTTTTTAGGGGAATCTAAAATCATTCTTCAGTAGCATTACTGTGAAAAAAAAAATCTTTTTATGTACTTTTTTATATTTAAGGGTTTCATTTTAAATATAAAATATGCATGTATTTCAATTTTGTGTACATTTGCTATGACTCAAGTTTGTTTATATTAACAATATTTATATACAGGTATTAGCCATTAAAAAACATATAATTGGATCACTATTTTACAATATGCATATGGCTTTTAACAAAATGGAGGATGAATTAAATATTTAGTTGATAAAAACTAATGGTTTTCCTGGGAATCGAACCCACTTAGTGCTGGGCAACGATTAATCACAATTAATCACATCCAGAATAAATGTTTTTGTGTACATAATATATGTGTTGTACTGTGTATATTTATAATGTATATATAAATACACGCATGCATATATTTAAGAAAAATGTTTATATATTAAATATACTTATATATAATATAAATTATATGATATATGGTAAATACATGTAAATATTTTCGAAATATATACTGCATGTGTGTGTATTTATGTATACATAATAAATATACACAGTACACACAGACATATATTACGTTTTATTTTGGATGCAATTAATCCCGATTGATCATTGCCCAGCACTAGTGTGTGTGTGTGTGTGTGTATATATATGTGTATATATATATATATGTATATATATATATATATATATATATATATATATATATATATATATATATATATATATTAAAAGTAACTACTTTTACTTAACTTTCAATATTAATGGTTATTAAAATAGAAAACAGTTATTTTAAGTTGTAATATTCCACAACATCACTGTTTTTACTTTTTTACAATCAAATTAATGGTGTCTTGGTGAGCAGAAGAAGAAATGTGATATAAGATATGCATGTGTTTTTCATTTCAGCTTTCTCCAGAGGAAGAGGAGAGGAAGAGGATCAGAAGAGAACGGAATAAACTCGCAGCTGCCAAGTGTCGAAATCGCCGACGAGAGCTAACCAACAGCCTCCAAGCTGTAAGTTTGCAAACCACCATATTCTGCAATCACCTTCATCAAACGACAACTTAGTTCATGATATGATTACGATCTGCATATCTCTAGGAAACCGATAGTCTCGAAGAGGACAAAGCAGCTCTGCAGTCTGAGATCGCGAGTCTGTTAAAGGAGAAAGAACGACTCGAACTCATCCTCTCTGCTCACAAGCCGCATTGTAAACTCACAGAAGAGACGGCGGCGGAGACGCCGGTGGAGACAGAGGAACAATCCCAAGCTCAGGAGGAGCAAATTCAAACTGCCAACACCTCCCCAGAACAAGCTCCCACCTCTCCTCAACAGGCCGACCCAACCAGCGCTGCAATCTTCGGCGACTCCGACGTCCTTCTGTGCTCTAGTGCTGAACTAGGCGCCGCTGAAGTGGAACCGTACATCGATATGAGGGATGTGTCCATGGAAGACATTAGCGATGTGATTGACAGCGGAGATGACATGGATCTGTTAGTGCCAGATATCGACCTCACTAGCTCTCTGGGCCTGAGCGAATGGGAAACCCTGTATATGTCAATGGGTGGTGGGTTGGAACCTCTCAGCTCACCGACATGCAGCCCCACTTGTAGCAGCAACAACGCCGTGCCCGTCTTCAACTTCAACAATGCGGATGTGGAGAAGCATGACAGTGGGAAAGAAGGCAAATCTAATGCAGCCAAAGAAATCCTGATGACCGTATGAATGTTCTGGCACATCATTCTTATAAATAAAGGTTCCAAAATGGGTTTTTATTGGCATTTAAGATTCCGTGAAGAAACTTTGAAAACTTTCCATAGTACAAAAGGTTCTTTAGATGCTTAAATGTGACCCTGGACCACAAAACCAGTCTTATGGGTCAATTTTTCAAAATTGAGATTTATACACCTTCTGAAAGCTGAATAAAATGTTTTTTAAATGGTTTGTTAGGACAGGACAATACCTGATTGAGATACAGCTATTTGAAAATCTAGAAAATTTAAATATTGAGAAAATTGCCTTTAAAACTGTCTAAATAAAAATCTGAGGGTGCAAAAAAAATTTAAATATTGAGAAAATCGCCTTTAAAGCTGTCTAAATAAAAATCTGAGAGTGCAAAACATTTTAAATATTGAGAAAATTGCCTTTAAAGTTGCCTAAATGAGCATCTCAGGGTGCAAAAATGTTTAAATATTGAGGAAATCACCTTTAAAGTTGTCTAAATGAGAATCTCGGGGTGCAAAAATCTTTAAATATTGAGGAAATCGCCTTTAAAGTTGTCCAATTGAAGTTCTTAGCAATGCATATTACTAATCAAGAATTAAGTTTTAATATATTTATGGTAGGAAATTTACAAAATATCTCTAGTAGAACATGATCTTAACTTAATATCCTAATGATTTTTGGTATAAAAGAAAAATCGATAATATTGACCCATACAATGTATCTTTGGCTATTGCTACAAATATACTCGTGCTACTTAAGACTGGTTTTGTGGTCCAGGGTCACAAATGTTCTTCACACTACAAAAAAACAGTTCCTTTAATAATTGTTCACTGAAAGGGTCTTTAGGGAACTTAAAATAACATTATAATAATTCAAAGAACCTTTTTTTCACGCGATGGAAAGGTTCCATGTATGTTAAAGGTTGTTCATGGAAGCGTCAATGCCAGTAAAGAACCTTTTTAAGAGTCAAATATTCTGAGGAAGAAGGGCGTGCTGAGAAATATTGTTTATGAACCGAAAAGCCCTCAAAAAAATGCTTTCATAAATGAGTCTGACATGTTCAACGTTTACAAATATAGTGAATGCTGTGCAGTAGATGTAATGTGACCCTTACATCCAGTGAAGTCACTATTTGTTTCTTCCAGATGTTTACATCGTTGAATATGTTGTTCATCCTGTGAAAGACATGCTTTCATGCACTTTTGTACCAGTAGGTACGTGTAAATGTATCAGTTGGTGTGGTGATGTACAGTGCAGTCCGTTACACCGTGTCTTTAAGTGTGTGACTAACTGTTTTTTGGTATTGTCAACAAAAAATGTAATCTGTAAATCATTATGCATTTTTTTTGTTCTTCCTGCTTCCTTTTCAATGGTCCGGCATGTTTATAATAAACAAAGAATGGTTATCAAAATTAGGAAATGTGTGAATTTCTTTCTTTCTTTGTGACCCTAGACCACAAAACCAGCTGTAAGTAGCAATAGCCAAAAATAAAAAAAATAAAAATGGATGGGTCAAAATTATGGATTTTTCTTTTATGCCAAAAATCATTAAGTAAAAATCATGTTCCATTAAGATATTTTGTAAATTTCCTACCGTAAATATATAAAAGCTTAATTTTTGATTAGTAATGCATTGCTAACAACTTCATTTTGACTTTAAAGGCAATTTTCTCAATATTTTAATATTTTTGCACCCTCAGATTGCACATTTTCAAATAGCTGTATCTCGACCAATGGAAAGCTTATTTATCCCGCTTTCAGATTTTATAGAAGTTTCAATTTTGAAAAATTCACCATTACAACTGGCTTTGTGGTATAGGGTCACATTCATTTAATCAGAATTTAAAGCCTCTCTTTCAAGCATGCACGAAAATGAACGCATCACTTCGATTATAAATCGAAAACATTTAGCCACGTTCATTATCCTTTCACCTAGTACCGCGATCCAGCTATTTCTAAGGTGGTATCTGTGTAACGACATTCACCCACAACGATTTGTCACGGTCGGAACGTTCTCTCTACGCCTGGGACGCAACGTAGAGCGTCTGACGTCACTGCGTATTTGCACGCATGCATTTTTTTTTGCTCTCTCGTCGTTGTACTTCCGTGCCCATGTTTGGTAATAAAAATTGATCTGTTGTTCTGCCTCTATGGAAACAGCAGAGTAGTGTTTCACCAATGAAAGTTTTCCCGGAAGATCTGGTAGAGAAAGAGAGGGGAGCGGAGCTCTCGGTATGTTACGGGGACTGTTTTGTATTTTCAAGGACTTCATTTGGGTATCCAACGTACATTTTAAGTATTTACACACCTCCATATGTAACGCAGAACAATCTGTTGTTATAAAATGGCCACTGCTTTGTTGCAAAGTTATAATAATTGCGATGTAAACATTGAAGATACTAACTTTCGCAGTTTAGTATCTGCAAAAGCAATGTCAAACACAGCGTGCGTTTCATTTGAGCTTTTAAACTATTTTTTAAACTAACTTTTTAAATTAAGCACTACATATAAGAACTGAATTAATTCTAGCAATGTATTTGCTTGTGTTTGTTTGAGTCCAAAGCTACATTTTGCAGTTTAATAGTAAATTATTTTATCAGCAATTTTACTGAGAAGTTGAACTCTAAAACTCACTTTGGAAGTGTAACAAATGTGTATATATACCAAAATAAGAATGATCATACAAAATGTGTTTTTTTTTTTTTATTTAGTACTGACCTGAATAAAATATTTCACATAAAAGACATTTACATATAGTCCACAAGAGAAAATAATAGTTGAATTAAAAAAATTACCCCGTTCAAATGTTTGCATACACTTGATTCTTAATACTGTCTGTGTTGTTACCTGAATGATTTTTTTTTTTTTTTTTTAATAGTTGTTCCTGAGTCCCTTGTTTGTCCTGAACAGTCAAACTACCCACTGTTTTTCAGAAAAATCCTTCAGGTCTTACAAATTATTTGGTTTTTCAGCATTTTTGTGTATTTAAACCCTTTCCATCAATGGCTGTATGATTTTGAGATTCATCTTTTCACACTGAGGACAACTGAGGGGCTCATATGCAACTATTACAGAAGGTTTAAACAGTCACTGATGCTTCAGAAGGAAAATGAAGCTGTGTACATTTTTCTTATTTGCCCTCAAATTTACCCTGATCTTCAAATTCAAAAGGTTTTCACCCCTGACTCTTAATGCATTGTTTTTCCTTCTGAAGCATCAGTGAGTGTTTGAACCTTCTGTAATAGTTGCATATGAGTCCCTCAGTTGTCCTCGGTGTGAGAAGATGGATCTCAAAATCATACAGTCATTTTTGGAAAGGGTTCAAATACACAAAAATGGTAAGAAAACAAAAACAAAGAATGTGTGGGACCTGAAGGATTTTTCTGAAAAACAGTGGGTAGTTTGACTGTTCAGGACAAACAAGGGACTCAACTAAACAAATTATTAAATAAAATAAAAAAACAGCTGTGGATCATTCAAGTGACAACACAGTATTAAGAATCAAGTGTATGTAAACTTTTGCATGAGTCATTTTTATAAATTTAAGTATATTCTCTTGTGGACTATGTAAACATCTTTCACATAAAATATCTTACTCACGTCAGTACTAAATAAAAAAATAACATGCATTTATTATCCCTCTTATTTTGGTAAAATAATTAACATTTTGCAGATTCTGCAAGGTGTATGTAAACTTTTGACTTCAACTGTATTTACTGCATACTGGAAAGAAAAAAGTTTAGAAAGAGTTTTTTTGTATGTACAGTTTCTTTTACAGTATTTAGTATCCTTACAGGTTTTTGTAGTTTTTTTCCAAGTTTAAATTAACAAAAAAAATATTTATTTTTCAGTATGATCTTTAAACCTTAATGTGTCACATGACTATTTCTTTATTGTTTTCAATTAATTATTAAATTATTTTCTACAATTGCTTATATTATAACATGTCTCAACGTTCACCCGTATCATTGCTCCATAATATGAGCAGAATGAAATCTGTCCTGTGCTGGCAATGTTGACACCATGTTCTTGGCACAAGCACAATATAAACATAATGTAGGCCACTTTGTTAAAGTGCGAAAAGATAAAAAAAGGGAACCTGATAGACAGACAGACAGTCTATTCACGTTCAGCTTTTGATTAGTCAACATGTGCCCCGCTAATGATTCAACTAGCCGAAATAAAATTATGTCGACAGGACTTCTTCTTTTTTGCATGATTCAGGTTGCAGATTTTTAGCATATATTGAAGTTTATAGTCAGCCGGATGTCTTGTGTGTCGGATGTTCACAACTTTGTTTTTCTTCTCATACGTTTGACTTAATTTTTTCAGATGTTAGTGCATTGTGTTCAAGTCTGCAAGCTCATTTTTATTAATACAATAATGAAATTAAATGACGGGCAACTATCATGCACAAAGGAACTTTTTTTGAAGTATTCAGAGACATTATAAACCCACCATATTTTGCTCTAGTAAATCTTTTGCAAATGCAATCAAAAGTACTTTATAAATATAACTGTTGCAGTTTGAAAGCACTGCATATTGCTGATACTGCCGCATTATCTCATGTTTGTGCATGTGAATAAACGTGCATTGGTCATTTGTGCATTTCCAAATGACTGTATTTCCGATTATATTATGTTTCCAGGTCAGAAATGGGCTTTTGTTTGGAACAATGTCTGGTCTCCATTTGGTATAAGTTTATCATTGTCTTTAGTTTATTAATATGATCATGAAATGCAGAAGTGTTGTACTCAGCATTGCTCATCAGGATCTGAATTTGAGCGTACAGCCGCTGAAGGAGGAATTGAGCTTTAATCATGTCTCGTCACGTTTCATGGCTTTTTAACCTTATGCCCTTAAAATTGTAAAGAAACGTTTGCATTTTTGCACTTTTGTGTGATAACTCATTACATTAAGCCAAATATTGTCCATTAAATGTAACTTAAGACTGAATATTCCAGGCCTTATGTATCCTGATGACTCTTCTGATGATACAACAGTGCTGTCGGATAATAAATGTGGAAGAGGAAGTTTGTCTGTGTGTCAGAGGTGAGCCACAGAGGTGATCATGTCTGCGGTCGGTCAGTCTGTCTGTATATTTCAGCGCATGCCGAAATATCCAGGTTGGATTGTTTAATCATATACATAAGCATACCCAAAGATTCAAAAGAGAGATGGTCATTAAATGCTATTTTATTGGATGATTTATTGGATGTATTTATTGATTTATTGCAACAATTGTGGAAATGATTTTATTACTTCAGATGCATTCAGTTACTTGGACCAATGGTCAGTTGCATGGTTTATCTGATCACAGAATGCCATAACTGGCCAGCTATATTTGTTTTGGGCACTCAAAATGATTTTCCACTGCAGATTTTATTGAAACTGAAAGAGTTCAGCTACATTATATCATCTGCAGTAACTTTTAAATCACTGTAACACTGTATAGAAAGTTAGTTAGAAACTCATATACTGCAAAGTTTGTTAAGTAACTGCTTGTTGATATTGCATAGACATGTAAGAAACCGAAAGCATCCTGAGTGTTATATAACAGGATAATGAGTGCCTTTCAAGCTATTTATAGTCATATTTTCTCTTGAGCATATGGAAACGCATTTAAGCAGCTTTGTCAAATGCACCAACATCTTCATAAAGTATTTAGACATTTTAGCCACACATGAAATTAATGTTTTTGCATAAGAAAAAGTCAAAGAAAGTCCCTGTAATGTGCTCAAATAATACCAATTTCTCTTCCCATCTTTTTCATTACATTAGTTTTACTTTTAATCTTCTTAACATTAAAGTATGAGTTCAGTTTCCCTCAAGTTCAAACAGATGTTTTAGCAGAGAAAACCACAGGTGCAGTTCACACCTGCGTTTTACAACCACAAACCGTCATAAGTATTTTATCTCTATTTCCAGTACTATAGTTGTTGTTGTTTTATCACTTTTGCAAAATTTTCTGCTTGAAGCGTACTTGTGTTTCTGTAAAATAAATTGATATTCTGTTATACTTATATTCTGTATTATTCTATATTACTCAGTAATTTAAATATAAACTTCTTTATAGAATATTTGTTTAATAGATTTTTTATTTTGTGACATAGCATAGGTCAGGGTTTTCAAATTGAGGGCAGTGAATAAGTTGAAAGATAAAAAGTGTAAAACTGTAAAAATAAATGGGGTAAACTAAGCAAGCAGATACAACTGATTACATTTTTTTTATGTAAAACAATAAGTGTTATATAACAACTAATATAATAAAAATAATAAATAAATAATTTGTAAATAAATACATAGTTGTTTGACAAATAATACAGTATAACAAAAACTATTTAAAAAATGAAGGATTTCATTTTAAACAATTTTTTGTCAGAAATTGCAACATTTCACAAATAGTTACAGAGAAATGGCAACGAGAAATCAGAAATTTAAAGGAGAAGGACTGAGATTTTTCTTGTAAAGCATAGTCCTAAAAACAGCTAAAACCTGCCTTAGCTAGTTTTAACTGGTCTTGCCTGGTCATAGCTAGTCTGCAGACTATTTTTTAGGGGTTTGGTCACTTTCTTTAGCTGGTCGGGCTGGGAGACCCGCTGACCAACCAGCTAAAACCAGCTTGGATAGTCTGGGATATCATCTTGACCATCTTAAACCAGCTAGAACAAGCTTAGCCAGATTGGGATACCATCTTGACCAGCTGGAACCAGCTAAAACTAGCTTGGCCAGTCTGGGATACCATCTCGGCCAGCTTAAACCAGCTAAAACTAGCTTGGCCAGTCTGGGATACCATCTTGACCAGCTAAAATTAGCTTGGCCAGACTGGGATACCATTTTACCATCTTAAACCAGCTAAAACCAGCTTGGCCAGACTGGGATACCATCTTGACCAGCTTAAACCAGCTAAAACTAGCTTGGCCAGTGTGGGATACCATCTCGACCAGCTTAAACAAGCTAAAACTAGCTTGACCAGTCTGGGATACCATCTTGACCAGCTAAAACCAGCTTGGCCAGACTGGGATACCATCTTGACCAGCTTAAACCAGCTAAAACTAGCTTGGCCAGACTGGGATACCATCTTGACCAGCTAAAACCAGCGAAAACTAGCTTGGCCAGTCTGGGATACCATCTTGACCAGCTAAAACTAGCTTGACCAGTCTGGGATACCATCTTGACCAGCTAAAACTAGCTTGGCTAGTCTGGGATACCATCTCGACCAGCTTAAACCAGCTAAAACTAGCTTGGCCAGTCTGGGATACCATCTTGACCAGCTAAAACTAGCTTGGCCAGTCTGGGATACCATCTTGACCAGCTAAAACTAGCTTGGCCAGTCTGGGATACCATCTTGACCAGCTAAAACCAGCTTGGCCAGACTGGGATACCATCTTGACCAGCTTAAACCAGCGAAAACTAGCTTGGCCAGTCTGGGATACCATCTTGAACAGCTAAAACTAGCTTGGCCAGTCTGGGATACCATCTTGACCAGCTTAAACCAGCTTGGCTAGACTGGGATACCATCTTGACCAGCTTAAACCAGCTAAAACTAGCTTGGCCAGTCTGGGATATCATCTCAACCAGCTTAAACCAGCTAAAACTAGCTTGGCCAGACTGGGATACCATCTTGACCAGCTTAAACCAGCTAAAACAAGCTTGGCCAGACTGGGATACCATCTTGACCAGCTTAAACCAGCTAAAACAAGCTTGGCCAGACTGGGATACCATCTTGACCAGCTAAAACTAGCTTGACCAGTCTGGGATACCATCTTGACCAGCTAAAACTAGCTTGACCAGTCTGGGATACCATCTTGACCAGCTAAAACTAGCTTGGCCAGTCTAGGATACCATCTCGACCATCTTAAACCAGCTAAAACTAGCTTGGCCAGTCTGGGATACCATCTTGACCAGCTAAAACTAGCTTGGCCAGTCTGGGATACCATCTTGACCAGCTAAAACCAGCTTGGCCAGACTGGGATACCATCTTGACCAGCTTAAACCAGCGAAAACTAGCTTGGCCAGTCTGGGATACCATCTTGGCCAGCTAAAACTAGCTTGACCAGTCTGGGATACCATCTTGAACAGCTAAAACTAGCTTGGCCAGTCTGGGATACCATCTCGACCAGCTAAAACTAGCTTGGCCAGTCTGGGATACCATCTTGACCAGCTAAAACTAGCTTGGCCAGTCTGGGATACCATCTTGACCAGCTGAAACCAGCTTGGCCAGACTGGGATACCATCTTGACCAGCTTAAACCAGCTAAAACAAGCTTGGCCAGACTGGGATACCATCTTGACCATCTTAAACCAGCTAAAACCAGTTGACCAGCTAAAACCACCTTGGACAGTCTGGGATACCATCTTGAAGAGCTTAAACTAGCTAAAACCAGCTTGGCCAGTCTGGGATACCATCTTGAAGAGCTTAAACTAGCTTGGGCAGTTTGGGATACCATATTGACCAGCTAAAACAAGGTGACCAGCTAAAACCAGCTTGGAGAATCTGGGATGCCATATTGACCAGCTTAAACCAGCTAAAACCAGTTTGGCCAGTCTGGGATGCCATCTTGACCAGCTTAAACCAGCTAAAACCAGCTTGGCCAGTCTGAGATGCCATCTTGACCAGTTTAAACCAGCTAAAACTAGGTGACCAGCTAAAACCAGCTTGGCCAGTCTGAGATGCCATCTTGACCAGTTTAAACCAGCTAAAACTAGGTGACCAGCTAAAACCAGCTTGGCCAGTCTGGGATGCCATCTTGACCAGCTTAAACCAGTCAACCAGAATAGGCTTTTGCCCTAATAGGGATATAGTCTTTGTTTATTTATAAATTAGTAAAAACATTTTTTCATTGTATAAACAAATGTAATAATGTAAATATCTTTCAAATAATATTTTACAGATAATAGAATCTTGCAGATGTTTTTGCGCAGTTTGATTCGTTTTTTCGTGGGTCGAGAACTGAAACTCGACATTTCCTGAAGCTTCGGTACAGAAAGATAAACAAATGATCTCGTCATTCTCGAGTTGTTTGTGTTTTGATGGGATATCCCAGGTTCAGGGATTCCCGAGCTGCAGTGTTGTGTGTTGTTTGGTTGCTAAGGGGCGGCGCCTGTCTCTTTTCTCTCTTATTTTTATAACGTCTGCTGGCGTCACTCCGGAGAGTTCCGCATTCCACAGCGCCCAGCGATACATAAACGCGCTGATGCAACGGGAACAAACGCGCAAACGAGCTGAACGGACGAACAACCGCCAAGTCTCAGCACCTAACAAGTAAGTGCTTTATTTCGCTGGCATTATCACGTTTAATCACAGAAGAAAAGAGTAGAATTAGACAAGACATCAGGCGCGTTTTAAAGGTCGAACATACGGATTCAGAAACTGCTGCACTTCAGGTGATTTCATATTTATATAGAGACAGAACTGCATTGACAGCGCGATATGATCAAACCTAGAGATTATGTTTGTGCAGCAGTGATGTCCTGAATGTATTTTCTGTAACAGTTAGGTTATTTACTGCACACTAAAGTACATTATGTACCGTACTTTAACTGTATTTTTGTGTACTGTTTTTTTTTTTTTTTTTTTTAAACGGCTGCATTAGAGTCTATAAATATGTTAAAATTATAGAATAAAGTTATCTCTATTTTTTGAATATCCAACTGTTTATATCAGGGGTCCCAAAATTGGATGATGGTCCTATTTGGTCTAAAAGTTTCAGACCCTCGTTTGAATGTCTAGACAGTGTCAGAGAGTATTATAAGTTAGTCCTGCTACATTTTCAAATGCACATGTTTTATAAATGTATTTTATATTTTTTAACATGTTATATTTGTACTTTAAAAATTAATTTGTCACACTATTCTGATTGAATTCAACTGCAAAACACCTATAATGTTTGTAAAATACTAAGCAGTCACAGCATTTTTTGACTCTTCAACTAGTCAAATACAAATGCAAAAAGAAAGGCTAAATTGTCTCCATGCAAGATATATTGCATAATTTCAATGTTAGACATCTCCACATCAATAAAACAGAGTTTTTCTAAAGAACCGTGAAGAGCGTATAGCCAGAAGCTGTTGTGAATGCCTTCAGAAGTTTTTCAGGACAGAAACATGTTTGACTGTTACATAATCTCGTAATGGCCTTCACAGACAATTCGCTAGCTGTTTTAAGCCTCTGTTTTAACATGCGTAGGTGTTGTTTGTGCTCTTGGGAATCTTGAAGTTTTCCTGTAACTCTCTGAGAAGCAGATTTACATGCACATTCACAGACTTTGCGTTCCTCTCATGGAAACCTCATTATTCTCTGTGGCTTTCCACTGGAGACAATACGCATGTCGACCTATCAGTCCTTATTAAACTTATTCCAAAGCTTGTCAAAAACTTGTTAAAAGCACAATAACTAGTGTTTTCTTTAACCCTCGTGTTGTTTTCCAGTCATTTTGACTCTGAGAGGACTTTCGTTTTACTAAAAGGAGTTAGTAAATTGGAGACTACTTAAACTACTGGCTTTGCTTAAACAGGTTATAACAACTTTCTAAAACAAAAATTTGATCATTTTTGCACTTTTTAGGATTATGTAGTCAGATATTATTATATAATGAGTATCGCTTTTAAATGCATTATTATGCTCAGCTTATGCATCTCAGTTTTTAATTAAATATTGCAAAAAAAAAAGCAAAAGTAATGCTTTTCTTCACACAGAAACTGAGTCCTACAGTCAATCATTTCCAAAAAGAAACACAAAACCTTGGAAACAAAAAGAAAACAAGTTGACAGAAATATTGAATTCAAGACTTTGAGAGATTTACAAAAAATTTTGATTTTGAGAGGACTTTTGTTCAACCAAAAGTGCTGGTTAATGTAATTGCATTGGAGTAAAACATACTGGCTTTGCTTAAACAGGGTATAACAACTTTCTAAAACATAAAAATGTGATTATTTTACTTTTTAGGATTATGTAGTCAGAAATTATTGTATAATGATTATTGCTTTTTAATGCATTATTATGCTCAGCTTATGCATCTCAGTTTTCAATTGAATATTGCAAAAAAAAAGTGCAAAAATAATGCTTTTCTTCACACAGAAACTGAATTGCAAGAGTCAGTAAAAATTTACAAAATTTTTTGATTTTGAGAAGACTTTCGTTTTACCAAAAGTGTTGTTTAATGTAAATGCATTGTAGTAAAACCCACTGGCTTTGCTTAAACAGGGTATAACAACTTACTAAAACATAAAAATATAATTTTTGCACCGTTTAGGATCATGTAGTCAGAAATGATTATATAATGATTATTGCTTTTTAATGCATTATTATGCTCAGCTTATGCATCTCAGTTTTTAATTGAATATTGCAAAAAAGTGCAAAAATAATGCTTTTCTTCACACAGAAACTGAATTGCATGAATTAGTAAAGATTTACAAAATGTTTTGATTTTGAGAAGACTTTCGTTTTACCAAAAGTGCTGGTTAATGTAATTGCATTGGAGTAAAGCTCACTGGCTTTGCTTAAACAGGGTATAACAACTTACTAAAACATAAAAATATAATTTTTGCACCTTTTAGGATCATGTAGTCAGAAATGATTATATAATGATTATTGCTTTTTAATGCATTATTATGCTCAGCTTATGCATCTCAGTTTTTAATTGAATATTGCAAAAAAAGTGCAAAAATTATGCTTTTTTTTATTTACTCAGAAACTGATCCCAGTGCAATGGGTCCCACAATCAATCAGTTCCAAAAAGAAAACAAGTTGACAGAAATATTGAATCCAAGACTTGGCGATTATCTAGCATAATGAGAGATTTACAAACATCTTCCAGATTTCCAGCCCAGTTAACGCTAATTGCATTTGCATTTGTAAATGTAAATGATGAGCAGAAAAACTGACTATTCTCTTTTTCTTTCTAAAGCAGCAATGATGCCAGGTCAAATCCCTGATCCATTAGTGACGGCCGGTTCTCTGCCCAGTGTGGGTCCGCTGGCTGGCATCCCCGCCACAACCCTTACAGACCAGTTCAAACTAGCAGAGCTCTACAGCCTCGGTGCGGTTCTGTCTCCTCTCATCCTGAACAGACACGCCAAGAGGCCGTACGACGTCATCAAGGGTGAGGTGAGAACAAAACATTTAACAAGACATTTAACACCAACTAACATTAAAGGACAGTTTCTGATTGCATCTGGCAACTCAAATCGCAGAATTTGCAAAGTGCATGTTAAGAAAATGCAGAGAGCTTATTTAGTTAAAAACAGATGTGCAACAGTTGAAGAAAGTGAAACTGATGTTCTTTTGTTCGTGAGGCGCTTTGAAAGTGCTTTATTGTCTGGTGAAGAGTGACACCTGCTGGACACAGTCGTTTTTGTGCATCTGCTTATTTTTGTTAGTTATGATTTGTTTTAGGTTTATTATGGTTCAGTTTATCCTCAAAAGTAATATATTTGAATTTTCTGTCCACAGGGAGATGACAATGATGATCGCAAAAAAAGACGGCGAGAGAAAAACAAAGTTGCAGCCGCTCGCTGTCGAAACAGAAAGAAGGAAAGGACCGACTTTCTCCAGAAGGTGAGTTAGAAAATGTACAAAAGCCACTGAGGAAAAAGAAAAAGGAGTACAACTTTATTTTACAGTGTTCGTGTTTCACATATTACATTTATCTAAAAGTTATTTTATATATCTTTTGTTAACAAATTCTGTTTGTAGAACATTCACATTGTAGAACTATTTAAAATGAACTTTAATACATAATTATATTTTTCAAACATTTAAAATTACATTTTATTGAAATCTGATACTTGTGTAATTATGCCTGGCATTTTAATGATTTTCTTTTACATTTTTTTATCATATTATTGAGAGTGAACATGGGATATTATGTGTAATATTACTTTAATAATAATGTAATATATTAGTATAATAAAATAAAAGTAATATTAAAGTAATGCACTGAATAAAATACTAAATATATAAAAATAATAAATAGATATGTAACTAAATATGCAATATTTTAAAATAGTATAAAAATAAATGATATGTTTCAGTAATATAAAAATAATAAATCTTTTAAGAAAATAAATATTATAATATAAAATAAGTAATTTTCAAAATCCAAAATTTTAAATTTAATGTAACGTCATATTATTAAAATGTAATAATTGTGTAATTATTATGCATGCCGTTTTTATGAAATTACTACTTTTTCCTTCATTTTTTATGATATTAACTGAGATTGCATGGGATATTTGTGCTTTGTAGAACTATTTAAAATAAACTTTAAATGTTAAAAATAATAAAAAATAAAATATTAATATGATAAGCTAAAACTATTATTAAAATAATATAATAATAAATAATAGTTTAAAATAATATAAAAATATATATACATTTTCTGAAATATAATAAGTCCTATAATAAATAAATAATCTTAGTATAAAATACTAAATATATAAAAAATTTAAGTAGATATGTAACTAAACACACAATATTTTAAAACAATATATACAAATAAATTATATTTTTCAGTAATATAAAAATAATAAATCTTTTTAAAAATATTAGAAAATAAATCATTTTAAAATAAAATAAATATTTTTTATTTAAAATTGCATGTATCGTAATTTAATTTTAAAAAATGTAATATTTATGTATGCCATTTTTATAAAATTTATTTTTTCTCTTTTTTTATGATATTAACTGAGATTGCTTTTAAAAATAAAATTTTCACATCATAGAACTAGTTAAAAAAATACAAAAACATAATTTTATTTAAGAAAAAAATATTTAAAATGTAAAAATGGATACCTGTGTAATCATGCATGCCATTTTAATATATATTTTTTATTCTATTAATTGAGAGTTAACATAGAGTATTTAAATATTATTTTATAAAATTAATTTGTCAAATTGCAAAACATTTTTTTTTGCAAAAACTAGCGAAGGTTAAAAAGTATATGATACTTGTACAATTATTATGCATGCAATTTTTATTTATTTTTAATTATATTAACTGAAATTGCATGGGATATTTGAGCTTTAAAAAATAATCATGGACATACAACTATTTAAAATAAACCTGTGAAGGTAAAAACAAAACATTTTTATTAAAAATGTCATTTTATGTAAAAAAAAAAAAAAAAATACAATTATATTCATGCAATTTCTATGATACTAAATGAGAGATTACATTAAATATTTGTGCATTTTAAAATGAAATTATTTTTATGGTATTAACTAAGATTGCATTATAAATGTGCTTTTAAAAATAAATTTTTCACATCATAGAACTACTTAAAAATAAAAATAAAAACAATTTTATTTAAGAAAAAATATTTAAAATGTAAAAAGCTGTGAAGGTAAAAACATTATTAAAATGTCATTTTAAATAAAAAAATATATATTAGTATTTATGCAATTTCTATGATACTAAATGAGAGATTAACTACCTTAGTAATAATATTTATTTTACAACTTTTTATTTATTTATTAACATTGTTTATTAGTATTACTCTGTTGTTAGTAATGGAAATACCAGAGCTGTCACATGAATTCACACAACTTTTTTTTTTTTATATATATTTATACCATATGTACATCGACTTAACATACAGTAGTCACCACTAATAAGCTACTAAATATATTGTAGTAGCCTACATTTTTTTTTGTACAGCTGCTTTGAAACGATTTGTATTGTGAAAAGCGCTATACAAATAAACTTGAATTGAATTGAATTGAATTGAACTTTTCTAAATGAGCAGTAACATGACCACTGTAAAATAGTGTGACTGAAAAATCAAAGTGTTTTTTGTCTCAACAACTTCATAAATGTGTGGTGAGGCAGTATAATTAACCAAACTCTTTCTGTTTGCTCCTCTAGGAGTCTGAACGGTTAGAGATGCTGAACTCAGAGCTGAAGTCTCAGATCGAGGATCTGAAATCGGAGCGACAGCAGCTGATCGTGATGCTCAACCTGCACAGACCCACCTGCATCGTCCGCACAGACAGCGTCAAAAGCCCCGAAAGCGATGAGCATGTGCTGGACCAGCGGTCAGAGCAGTCCGACTGAACACCACACACAAACACAGAGCCCAGAGGACAACAGATGCGGTCAGGACACTTGTACAGGAACAAGATGAAACGGCAGGATGTTTATTGTCAGACAAAATAGTCTGGGATTATAACCTGGGAATCTTGTCAGTGTCCCTGAGATCATCCAAAAGGCTCACAGACTTTTGACACGCGCTTCTAAAGCTGCAGGTGTTGAGAAACACATCCGTCTCTCAGTTGATCTGAATGAATCACGCGATTGCTCTTGCGGCCTGCAGATGGCGCTGTCTGATAAACTGTTCACTGACGCTGGCGTCAACATGGACCGATTGTTTACAGTTGTTTGCATTGACCATCAATTATGTATTATACTGTTTATTGTATGTTCATTTTTATTGTGCCATTATATGATATGGTGAATTGTATGAGTTTTATGCTCAGGGTGTCTGTTGAACGGACACTTTTGTTACCAAATAATGTTCTATGTTACATGGAGGCACATTAAAAAAGCCAATTTTTCAAATACAGCTTTACTCATTCATTCCTTTGCTTGTTCATTGATTTTTTTATATTATTTTAAAATGTGATTTATTTAAAAAAAAAATAAGATTTATTATTTTATTACTAAAAATATATTTAAAAATATATTATTATTATTTTAAAATATTGTGTATGAGTTGCATATCTATTTACTATTTTTATATTTTAAAATATGATTTATGTATTTTTATATTTTTAGTAATTTTAGTTTTAAAAGATTTTGTTATATAACTTATTATATTTCAGAATATTTATATTTTTATATTATTTTAAAAGATTTATTTTTATGTTACTTTAAAAGATTATTATTATTTCATATTAATTTAATAGCACTTAAAATATATTAATATAATATAATATTATTTTGATTATTATTGTTATATTATTTTGTCAGTTATGATTTGCTTAGGTTTATTATGGTAGTACAAGTACAAGATTTATTATTTTTATAATACTAAACAATATATTTGTATATTATTCTAAAATATAGTGTATTAGGTACATATATCTATTTACTATTTTTAGATTTTAAAATATGATTTATAATTTTTATATTTTTAGTATAGTTTTAAAATATTTATTTATTATATAATTTATTTACTTATATTTCAGAATATTTATTTATATTTTTATATTATTTTAAAATATATATATTTTTTATGTTACTTTAAAAGATTATTATTATTTCATATTAATTTAATAGTACCTTTAAAATATTATATTAATATAATATATTATGTTAATTAATAGTTATATCATTTTATTTATTTTTCATTTTAAAAGATGTAAGTACAAGATGTATTATTTTTATATGAATATTTATTTATATATTCTTATATTATTTTAAAATAAAATATATTTTTATGTTACTTTAAAATATTATTGTTTCATATTAATTTAATAGTACATTTAAAATATTATATTAATATAATATATTATGTTAATTATTAGTTATATAATTTTATTTATTTTTCATTTTAAAAGATGTAAGTACAAGATTTATTATTTTTATATTACTAAAAAATACATTTTTATATTTTAATATTACTTTAAAAGATTACTAATTATCATTTCAATTTATTTTTATTCATTTAAAAAGTATTTTTATATTATTTTTTTATATTTAGTATTGTTTTAAAAAATTGTTTATTATAGGACTTGTTTATTTACTTTCAGAATATTTATTTATATTTTATATTAATTTAATGTTACATTTATATTAGTATATTAGTATATTAATATATTATAATATTATTTTAATTATTATTCTATTTATTCTTAATTTTATATTATTTAAAAATATCATTTTTAATATTACTTTAAAATATTATTCTATTTTATATTATTTTAATATTTTATATTATTATATTGATATAATATATTATTATTTTGTTTATTATTGTTATATTATTTTATTTACTTTTTATTATATTTATTTATTTATTTATTTTTGTCTATATTATCTATTTTTATTATAATATTTATTGGTTATTTATTTACTATTTTTATTTATTTATTTATTTTCAAATATCATTTATTTGGGTCAAGCATCCCCTTGAACCTACAGAGGATATGAGGTTTGGAGAATGGATTGATTTTATATTATTTTATTTTATTTTTTACCTTTTTACATTACAAATATAATACTTGCATCATCTTTTTTTCTGTCTTTTTTTTTCACTAAACTCTGTTTGTGGAAAGTAGATGTTGTCACTGAGAAATTAACAAAACCAGGTTATTTCCACTGAGGTTTCAATTGACTTACAGTTGTTTTCCATTAATCCTGTTGTTTCCTCCTGTCAGAATTTTGTCAATTTAATACAATTTGCCACTATCATACATAGTACAATGTCCCCAAAATGCATTTAATATACTTAAGACATACGTATTTAACAATATATAGTATATATAGCATATGTCCAAAATATAATTTGAATGGTTACTCTATTGGTTTCTCATTTGAAGTGTTTGGCTCAAAAAGCATGGATTAATCTGTCGTTTTAGGGCTGCTTTGTAATTTGTAATGAAAACAGCTGAAAGGCGTCTTGAGTGGGCTGCTTGTTGTTTGTTCATTTTCTGTCTTTAGTACTTTTTGTCACGTCAGATTTGGGTTGATCAGCTTTCTTGAGGTCTGGACTCAGACTTTCTCGCTCTGAAAGCTGCTTTGATCAAATGTCTGACCTTCTGCTCAGCAGTTCCAGCCTTTTAAAAATGCGTCTTTTTGGCAGAACATGTTTCTCACGTGGGCGGTTGTCAGAATCTGCTCCTCACCCTGTTTCTCCAAGCGCATGAGGGAAAAAAAAGTGTTGGTCGGGTGCCATTGAGTCCTACCTCAAGAACTGTGTGATTTCAACAGGCAGATCTCAACAAAAACAGCTCCGAACCACTCATGAAAGCGACCGCAATGACCTAAAAACACAAATCACAAATCCAGCTAATCTTAAAGCCCGGCTCACACTACAGGAGTTTTAGCCCGATTTTGCCCCGATTTTCCCCTCCCGAGAATCGGAGCAAAAATCTTGTCGAGCACCTCGATCGGCCCCGATGTTCGGCGCAGATTATCTGGTAATGTGAGGCGTTCAAAGATCGAATCTTGCACCTCCCGATCTGCTAGCACACAGATCGGGGCTGCCCCGATTTATATCAAACATGTTTGAGATTTAAGATTTTAAATCGGGATGATGACGGCTATGTGCTTAAATCACAACAGCCAATGCGCGACAGCAAAACAGCTGCTGTATGGGTCCGCATGGCAGATTTTTAATAAATATATTAGTGTGTTTTATAAATATATATAAATTATAACGTGTGTGTGTATATAGGCCTATATATAAAATACATATGCATATAATTTTGAAACAAAATAAATGAGGCTCAAACATTATTAACAAACATGCGTGTTTATTTTAGCACTTCAGTCAATGAACAGGCAGCCAAAAATGCAAAAATAAATCAAAGAAATAATATATTTAAATAAGAAAGTAGCCTACATAACAATGTTAAATAGGCTATTAAACAAACATTCGTTGCAAAAATGTCCTGAACAAACTACTGGCCCGAGTTCGACTGGAACCTGTCTTTTTTTCTCTCTCTTCCCCATTACACAGCTGCTATTTTTAGTAGCAAAGTGATTACATTTATTTTCGTTTCTTTAGTTTATGAAGTTCATTTAGATATATTTTTGGAACACTTTTTGTTTGTTAAATTCAAGTTTTTGTTTTTTAAAGTAACAACCAATTGCGACCAGCGGCAGACAGATCAATTTAGCCTTCTCAAGTCATCACGATTTAAATTAAAATCCATAGATATAAAAACCATAAAGCATATCACAATAATAGTTTAATCGTTCAACCTAAATAAATGTGTGCCATTATAGGCGCATTTCCAGTCGTTTGTGCGGAGAGTGAAAGCTGAAGCTGGCTTTGCCCCACATGGAGGCGCTGGTGCAATGTGAAACTTCATTTTTGCTCATAAAGGTATCAGTAATATATCATCCGGAATTGTAAAGGGTCTACCTTAGTTTGTGTGTACTCACAGTATTAACAAAACCTGCTTTTAAAGAAAACAAACAGGATACGCTTTCTGATGTCTTGGTTTTAAACAGGAGGCTTCACAATAATTAAACGAAACCAATTGCGTCACAGACACGATTATATAGACAACTTTAAATTATTACTTCACCACTGTAAAACGAAATAATTATAATCGAAAACAAAACTCTTCCATTAGCTATAGGCCTAATCCATAAAGATGCATTTAGGCAGTAAAGGCGCATCCAATGAACCAGTCAGGATCGTCAACTTCATCTTTGAGACACTGACTAAGAAAATACTAGTAATATCAATATCAATAAATATCAATATCAATTTTTGCCCCGACACATTCATGGTAATTACTTTTGCTGGGGCTTTGCTGATGGCAGGGCACTAAACACCGCCATGGCAGAAATGACGATCAGCGGAGAGAGATCACAAGAGGTGCTCCCAGTCCGGCCGATAATCCTAATAATATCTTGTAGTGTGTGATGCGCCACGATTTTCAAATCTTGTAGTGTGTGCATGTTTAAGATTTCAGGTAAAATAATCTGCAAAGATTCTCTGTATGTGTGCGCTGCAACCAGATTTCATAATCGGTTAGGATTTTAAAACTCCTGTAGTGTGAGCCGGCTTTATTGTGCTCTCCACAGTCTTTCAGTCTTTCAGTATTTACATGTTTCACTATTTTACTATAGCCATATTTCAGCATGTTTCAATATTTCATTTGTTTGCATTTGATTTTTTTGTATTTCAGTAGGTTATTCAGTTAATTAATCTATCTATCTATCTATCTATCTATCTATCTATCTATCTATCTATCTATCTATCTATCTATCTATCCATCCATCCATCTATCTATCTCTATCTATTTATCTATCTATCTATCTATCTATCTATCTATCTATCTATCTATCTATCATCTATCTATCTATCCATCCATCCATCCATCCATCCATCCATCCATCCATCCATCCATCCATCCATCCATCTATCTATCTATCTATCTATCAATTGTCCGTCCGTCCGTCCGTCCGTCTGTCTATCTATCATCTATTTGTCTGTCTGTCTATCTATCTATCTATCTATCTATCTATGTGTCTGTCTGTCTGTCTGTCTGTCTATCTATCTATCTATCCACCCATCATCTATCTATCCATCCATCCATCCATCCATCATCTATCCATCCACCCATCCATCCATCTGAAATGCAAAATCTATCTATCTATCTATCTATCTATCTATCTATCTATCTATCTATCTATCTATCTATCTATCTATCCATCATCTATCTATCCATTCATTCATCCATCCATCCATCCATCCATCTGAAATACAAAATCTATCTATCTATCTATCTATCTATCTATCTATCTATCTATCCATCCATCCATCCATCCATCCATCCATCCATCATCTATCTATCCATTCATCCATCCATCCATCCATCCATCTGAAATACAAAATCTATCTATCTATCTATCTATCTATCTATCTATCTATCTATCTATCTATCTATTAAATATAATGTAATATTTAATATCTCAATTTTTTGTATATACTATTTACATTTTTTCATATTTCAGTGTTATATTTAATTATAATATTTACACATGTCAGTATTTGCATATTGCTTTTTCATTTTCATTAGTTTATATATTATTATACTACAGGGCCGTTGAATGCTTGAATCTGATTGGCTGACGAACGTTCTAGAGGTGTGCATTATATTCAGGGAAACGCACGGCGAACGTAGTTCCAGGCAGCTTTAGACCGCAGTGCATGTCTATATCACTTCGCCATACGATTTTAGTTATTTCAAAGGTCCTTACAGCCCAAAACTGCAAAATAACTAAAACCCACAATGACACTGGCCAAACTAATAAATACAGTTTTTGTTTTTTCCACAATATATTACGTTTTATTATGTACGGAAAGCACAAACTATTTCTCTCGCCCTCTCTCACTCACCTCACAGACGCACACACATAACGTTACAGTTTGCACTCGCGTTAGCATTCGCGCTAATGTTGTTAGCGCTGCTCTGACATTAACAACTTAAAAACGACATGACAGCTCTCACACGCGAGGAAACAACGGCGTGGTCTTGAAGAAAATGAACTTAAAGTTTAACTGTTAGTAGAGACGATGCTGCCAGTCACCCTTGAGAGACACAGACATGAGAGAGGTAAAGTAGTTTCTCTCCCTCACTCTTTCCGTCTGTCTGCTTGTCTTTCGGTCTGTCTAAACTTCATTATTAACGGCATTATTTTGCTATTAACAGCCCAAGCGTCGTTACTAGTTCTAAAATGACGTTTTGGAACTAGCAACGAAGCTGTTGAATGAGCTGCGTAAGAAATTAATCCTACTCACAATAGCGTTTTAAGGATAAAAACCGGACGAATGTCTTGAAATATACCACTTGATCGATGTCTTGAGGTGTGGTAACAGTAGTATAAGCGGAATAATTGACTTCGGGCCGTAGAATTCTACGAAAATAATGCACACCCGAGGTGTAACGGCCACTCCGCTTCGCGTCGTGACCGCATCACCACCTCGGGTGTGCATTATTTTCTAAGAATTCTACGGCCCGTCGTCAATTATTCCTTACGTATATGTCACATATCTGGTCTATCCTGTCATCATGAACTCTTGCACCACACTTCATGGACTTCATTCCCCACAAGCCACTGCACTAATCACTGCATTCACCTGCTCTCACTTTACTGATTACTGCTCACAGCTGCACCTCATCACACTGACTGCATTTAATTTTAAGCCACTCACACACACAGCCACTCTGCGAAGTCTTATTGTTCCTTCTGGTCATTATTTCCGAGCGTTTATTCCCGTGTTTGATTTCCTGTGTTTTTGATTCCTGGACTCCTTCCCGTGTTTTGATTCTCGCTGCCAGCCCCGACCTTTCTGCCTGTTTTGACCACGATTTCTGCCTGCCCCTTTGTGTTTGTTTTGTATCAAATAAATGCTGCAAATGGATCCGCATGTCTCTGACCCTCCCTGTGACAGTATATTTGTATTGTTTTGTTATTCAGTAATTTAATATTTAAAGTTTTAAGTTTTTAAAGTATTTTAAAAATATTTTTATATATTTTTACATATGTCAATATTTGTGTATTTGGAATTTCAGAATTTTATTTGTTTATATTTCACCATTTTTTTAATTTTTGGTTTGTTTGTTTGTTTATTAATTGTATTGGTAACTGTCACGTATCTGGTCTATCTCGTCATGAACTCTAGCACACACATTCTGGACTGCAAACCCCATAAGCCACTGCACCAATCACTGCACACAGCTGCTCCTCGTTTCCCACTGAACTGATTGCTGCATTATACACCTGTTTCACATTTACCCACATGCATTTAAGCCACTCACACACACAGCCACCTTGCGAAGTCTTATCGTTCCATATGGTCGTAATTCTAAGCGTTTATTTCTGTGTTGGATTATCTGTGTATGACTCTGGACTGTGTACCCCGTTGACGATTCCTGCTTCCTGCCATTGCGACCATTGCCTGTCTATCGAACTGTTTCCCGGATTACCTACGTTGTTCCTGTTTTCTGGTGATTATTCTGGCCTGTTGACGATTCTAAATAAATGCTGCAAATGGATCCGCACGTCTCTGACCCTCCTTGTGACAGTAACACTTCACAAAAAGGTTAATTAGTTAACATTAGTTAGCTACATTAGTTAACATAAACTAAGAATGAACAATACTTCTACAGCATTTATTAATTAGTTAATGTTACATTTTTTTAACATTTGCTAATGCATTATTAAAATCAAATGTGTTTGTTAACATGAACAAACAATGAATGACAAAGAGTAATAAATACTGTAATAAATACTGTAATAAATGTATTGTTCACTGATGTTAGTTAATACGTTAGCTATTGTAAAGTGTTACCATTTTATTTTTCAGTATTTCAGTAGGAGATAGTTCAACATGTCAGTATTTTAAGCAGACAATAGCAGTTTAAAACAATATTTAATTTGTACAACAGTTTCTGTGAATAGAGTGAATATAAACACTCACTGAGCCAACATATATTCAGGGTTTGTTTGGAACCCATATGAACTGCATATCCCATATGAGATATGAACTACAGTTTCATATCTTGAATCCTATAAAATAATATATATATATATATATATATATATATATATTTTAAATCCACTTTTTTCTGTCTACAGAACATCTCCAACCCATGTGGCCTTTGTGCTGGAAAAGCATTGAGAATCCCTGGGTAAGTGCTCACAGTTCTGTTTTAATGACAATGAACTATAGTCATATTAGACACATATTTGGACCTGAATGAAAATGATCTGTTCAGTCAGTATTGCTGTGGTTGATTGTGAAGTTAGCATAATATTGAAATTACCCTTATAATTCCTGTAAAAAAAAATAAAAAATAAAAAAACTCCAGAAAATGTTGACATATGACCTTCAGTAGAGCTTACCGAACGCTGTACATCCCACACTTACAGCCTTCAGTCTCTTTCAGTTGTTTGACATATTAAAAAAAAGACATTAAATATACTAACAGATTGTCTATATATGTTATTTATTCTAGAAATTCTGTTTAGCTTTCTTTCAATTAACAAAAATGTTTTCAATAGCTGTCGATAATAACCCAGGTTTTGGGTCAGTAACATTCTTAAATGTTTTTAAAAGAAGACTCCTCTGCTCACTAAGGCAGCATTTAGTTGATCAAAAATACAGTAATATTGTGAAATATTATTATAATTTAAAATAACTGTTTTCTATTTGAATCTACAGTCAAGCCAGAAATTATTCATATCCCTGGCAAATTCTGACTTAAAGTTACTTATTCAATCAGCAAGTTTTTTTTTTGACCGGAAATGACACAGGCTTCTCCCAAAAGATAATAAGACGATGTACAAGAGGCATCATTGTGGAAAAAAATATTTCTCAGCTTTTATTTACATTTGAACAAAAAGTGGCATGTCCAAAATTATTCACACCCTTTGCAAACTGTCACAGTCTATGGGAAAATCCAAAGTTCTGTACCACTCCAAATAGTCCAAGCTGTTCTAAAGCATCCTAATTACCCTGATTCATTCATAATCAACTCAACAGGTGAAAAACAGAAGCTCTCTGCTGTTGGTTTGTGGACAGTCGTGACTAAGAAAAAGGAGCTCACTGAGGACCTGCGGCTGCGCATTGTGGCTGCTCACAAGTCAGGAAAGGGCTATAAGACCATATCTAAATGTTTTGAAGTTCCAGTGGCTACAGTGCAAAGTATTATTAAAAAATACAAGATGTTCCGCACTGTGAAAAATCTCAGAGGACGTGGTCGGAAGCCAAAAGTGACACCTGTGCTGGCCAGGAGGATAGAGAGAGAGGTAAAGAATCAAGGATCACAAACCAAGGCCATCCTGATGAATCTGGGCTCTGCTGGTGGCAACATCTCAAGGCAGACAGTCCAATGGACACTGCACACCGCTGGGTTCCACGGACGCAGACCAAGGAGGACACCACTTCTCCAGATAAGGCACACAAAAGCCTGTTTTGCCTTTGCAAATGCTCATCTGGACAAAGAAGAAGACTTCTGGTCTTCTGTTTTATGATCAGATGAAACAAAAATTGAATTGTTTGGCCACAATGATGTAGCCTTCATTTGGCGTAAAAAAGGAGAAGCCTTCAACCCTAAGAACACCATCCCCACAGTCAAACATGGTGGTGGGAAACTAATGTTTTGGGGGTGTTTTTCAGCCGGTGGACCAGGAAACCTAATCACAGTAAACGGCACCATGAAAAAGGAGCAATATATCAAAATTCTCAACAACAACATCAGGCAGTCTGCAGAGAAACTTGGCCTTGGGCACCAGTGGACATTTCAGCATGACAACGACCCAAAACACACAGAAAAAGTGGTGAAGAAATGGTCAGCAGACAAAAACATTAACGTTTTGCAGTGGCCCAGCCAGAGTCCTGACTATTGATTACTGAGAAGGGTATGAACAATTTTGGACATGCCACTTTTTGTTCAAATGTAAATAAAAGATGAGTAATAATTTTTTCCACAATGATGCCTCTTGTACATCGTCTTATTATCTTCTGGGAGACGTCTGTGTCATTTCTAATCAAAAAAAAAAAAACTTGCTGGTTGAATAAAAGTAACTTTAAGTCAGAATTTGTCAGGGGTATGAATAATTTCAGGCTTGACTGTATGTTAAAAAGTAATTTTTTAGCATCATTACTCCAGTCTTCAGTGTCACATGATCCTTCAGAAATCATTCTAACAGTTGATTTGCTGCTCAAGAAACATTTCTGATTATTATCAATGTTGAAAACAGTTGTGCTGCTTCATATTTACATACATTGTTTTTTGATGAATAGAAAGTTCAAAAGAACAGCATCTATCTTTTGTAACATTATAAAAGTCTTTACTGCCACCTTTGATCAATTTAATGCATCCTTGCTGAATAAAAGTATACATTTCTTTCAAAGCAGTAAT
>NC_133373.1:43433687-43473877 GCF_049309525.1 Garra rufa
GTCTTTTTAAGCAAGAACCAGATGAGTGTCAGGTCATGAAATGTTTTTAATACGACGGAAGCTGTATTATGTGATCACAATTTAATAAAAACATTGTAAGTTAGGTCTATAAATAGTACTGATTTATTTTCAAACAACGAATACATTTTATAGAGAAGGTGAGCAAGGTATCGACGGAGCTTTTTGTAAACTCCGAATCAGTAAACCACTGCGTCGCAAAAAGATTCACTGTTTCGAAGCGTTCCAATCGGATCGTGAATCATTTGATTCAGAACGTTAAACTTCAAAGTGCTGTTGGCGAATTATTTGATTCAGACGACTTTAAAGCACGTATCGCGAATAATTTGATTTAGATCGGGACGTAGGAGCGGGTTCGCGGGACGTTTTATCCACACCGTGGATAAAAATAATTAAGCAGAGGCAGGGATGCATAGACCAGAGGGGGGAAATCTCCCCCGGTAAATCGCACCCTGTGTGTGTGTGTGTGTGTGTATATATATATATATATATATATAGTATTTATAGTAAGTGCACCTGTCATTTAAACTGGACTGACTGAATATCTACTGTTTGTATCCATTACAAAATATACATACAAATGAAAAATACAGCAAATACGTCATAAACCCCACTGACACTCACAAGATCCTCCTCTATGGGTGAACATCTATTATAAAACACTCACAGGACATTCATTTTGACAACTATACAAATATTTTGAAATTTCATGCAAAAATGTGGACCTATGGGTCAGTGCCCCGAAAGCATGAATAGTTTGTGATTCAATAGCGGACTTATGCGTGCCTAATGTACGACTCTGATATACAAGAGTGTCATATATTAGGCACGTGCAAGTTCGTTACTATAACTCTGATCGTCTTTAACTCTACATTAGCGCGACGGTTTGTTTCATGCAGCCAAGAGTTGAAGTAATGACCTGCACTGCCGGGGGGTATAGGTTACTTTTATGGGTGGAAGTGGGACAAAACATGAATGTCGCGGGCGGGAGCAGGACGAAATAACATATATTTCTGCGGTAGAGTCCAAAGCAATCAATCACAGAACACAAGAGAGACCGTGCTTTGATCATTTTCATTTAAAATATTAATAATGAAATTAAACAATTTTAGGATAATATTTAAATTAATTTTAAGCTATCTCGCGGCACCCTGGAGGCCCACCGGTTTAGAATATCTGTTCTACATGAAACGTGAAACGCAATAAAATACACCCAGTACCCAAATAATGCCTTGTCTGTTTTTTCTCAAAAACAATTTGCGCCCCCCCTTCTGATCTCTCCGGGCCCCCCCAGGGGGGCGCACCCCCCCTGTTGAGAACCACTGTTCTAGGCCGATAAGATAAGGAACTATACTCCCATTCCGGCGTAATAGTCAGGGAAGTTTGCTGCTGTAATATGGCCGAAGCAGGCGGAGTAATATCATGCAGCACATGTGCAAATGCTAACCTAGCTGGGAACTCATTTCTGGTGCTGCAAGATATTACTCCGCCTGCTTCGGCCATATTACAGCAGCAAACTTCCCTGACTATTACGCCGGAATGGGAGTGTAGTTCCTAATCTTATCGGCCTAGAAAATCGCAGCTTTACACTTTCCGCCGTTCTTCGTACACGATATAACTACAGAAGAGTCAAGTTTTAAATAGGACAAATACCAAAACTCGTTGGTCATTTTTGAACGCGATGCTATTGGTCTAATAGGATTCAATGATCTATGCTAAGCTATGCTAAAAGTGATATCGCCAGAACAGGAGAACGGCTGAATGGATTTCAAAACGGTAAAACTCAACTTATTAACTCGGGGGAGTTGGAGAAT
Organism: Garra rufa; assembly: GCF_049309525.1. NCBI lineage: Eukaryota > Metazoa > Chordata > Actinopteri > Cypriniformes > Cyprinidae > Garra > Garra rufa. The sequence goes on from NC_133373.1 coordinate 43,435,520, forward strand.
GAGCCTATTTCCAAAAAAAGTGGAGTGTTCCTTTAAGGCAAAACATTTCGGGACCCAAGAAGAAATCACAGCTGTAAAGGTAAAAATTGGGAACAATCTGTGTCTTCAGATGAATACTTAATATTTCAGACAGAAAGAGAGATGTTGGTTGTCAAACATCATAAGTATTACAGAAAAACGAGAGATAAAGTTGTAACCCAACACTAATGATCTGCCTACTGTTGTCCTCACAGAGACACTCTTCATAAATCAGACATCAGTCCTATGACACCGTCTCATAAAACACCCCCGCGGTATGTGTGTGTGTTCGGCCTTTAGCTTGAAGTGTGAGTTTATGATATTAGTAAAAATGGTTTATGTGTTAAGTATTTTAAGGATGAGCAGTCCATTTTAACTGATCAAATTAACCTCATTTTTAGAGTTTAGGAGAATTCAGTAAAGTCACTGTCAGGGTGTGTGCGAGCTGTAAATAGCATATTTAATTGACAGGATTTATACTGTACGTCATTTTACTTCACACATATGCTGGATGCTGTACACTAGGCTATGACAGTTTGATATATTACAGAAAATATCTGAACATAAAGATCATCATCCAAGCAGCCACCATCTGATTTTTTTGTACTTTTGTCTGTTTTCACACTGAATGTTGGCAGATCTTCAAACAAAAGCTATAAATACATGAAAGTGATGCATCATGACACATCCTTCATTCATTTATTAAAGAAAGTTATATAACACCCAGTGCCCCGTTCACACCTTTTGTATAATTGAGACCTTTTCAAAAACTGAAACACAATGGAAAAAGCCCTAATATTTTGTGCCCATTTTATGACCAGATTGTATCAATATACTAATATAGTCAACAAAAAAACGCAAAAAAACAAACAATCCTGACCTCATCAATAAGATATTAAGTAAAGATCATGTTCCATGAAGAGATTTTGTTTATTTACTACTGCAAATACATCAAAACTCTTTTTGCACCCTCAGATTCCAGATTTTCAAATAGTTTTATCTCAACCAAATATTGTCCTATCCTAACAGGTGATGTATAAATCTCAATTTAAAAAAAATTGACCCTTACGACTGGTTTTGTGGTCCAGGGTCACATATGATGTTAAAAATCTGCACAAACTCAGAAATCCAGAGGAGGGCAAATACTTTCGCAGCATAGAAGGTACACTATTGCATACAAATTGTATTCAAATGTATTCAAGTTTTCAAAAGTTGTTGTCTATAAATAATATTGCTTTCTCCAGTGAAAAAGTCATCTTGTCCGAATTAGGAGAGAAATATGCACATACCAAGCAAGGTTTACAAGTGAAAACAGTCTAAAACAGTTCTAAACAAGTAACTGGTGGATTTTGATGTGAGAGGACAACAGTGTATTTTTTTCCCTGGAGGAAGTGTTATTATGGTTTTGTGGTCCAGGGTCACATATGATGTTAAAAATCTGCACAAACGCAGAAATCCAGATGAGGGCAAATACTTTCGCAGCATAGAAGGTACACTATTGCATACAAATTTTATTCAAGTTTTCAAAAGTTACCCAAGTTTAAAACTACTGTATTTAACACTAACTCAGAGATTTTTTTTTAAAGCACATCCTAGGGGGCATATTGTAAGACTTCGCCGTTATTCTTTCACATCACTAGCTGATTATCTGCTGGGTTATGACAGATTATTATTTTCTGCCTCATTAGAAGTGTTCATGAGTCATTTTTTAAGAAGTAGTTGAAAATTTGCTGAAAATGTGCTCACCCTCAGGCCAGCCAAGATGTAGATGAGTTTGTTTTTAACTTCAAACTGTTGCTTCCAGCTAAAATACAAGTCGTCTATCAATAATATTGCTTTCTCCAGTGAAAAAGTCATCTTGTCCGAATTAGGAAAGAAATATGCACGTATCAAGCAAGGTTTACAAGTGAAAACAGTCTAAAACAGTTCTAAACAAGTATGCTGGTGGATTTTGATGTGAGAGGACAACAGTGGATTTTTTCACTGGAGGAAGTGTTATTGGTTATTATGGTGTATTTTAGCCAGAAGTGACAGTTGAAAAAATCTTAATAGTGGATTTCTTTATGTCTACAAACATTAATATTGTTGTCGGCTTGCAAGATGTTAAATGGATAGTTTACCCAAAAATTAAGATACTGTCTTTAATTACTCACCCTCATGTCGTTTCCAAACCTGTAAGACTTTTGTTTATCTTCAGAACACAAATTAAGATATTTTTGATTAAATCCGAGGGCTTTTTGACCCTGCATAGACAGCAAAGCAACTGACACGTTCAAGATCCAGAAGGATAGTAAGGACATTGTTATAATAGTCCATGTGACATCAGTATTCTAGTAGCTTCACAAAATTACATTTGAACCACTAATGTCTCATGGACTATTTTAACGATGTCCTTACTACCTTTCTGGGACTTGAATATTTCAGTTGCGTTGCTGTCTATCCAGGGTTAGAAAGCTCTCGGATTTCATCAAAAATATCTTAATTTGTGTTCTGAAGATGAACAAAGGTCTTACAAATTTGGAATGACATGAGGGTAAGTAATTAAAGACAGAATTTTCATTTTTATTTTAACCATGTCCTTACTACCTTTCTGGGACTTGAACGTGTCAGTTGTTTTGCTGTTTTACAGGGTCAAAAAGCTCTCAGATTTCATCAAATATATCTTAATTTGTGTTCTGAAGATGAACAAAGGTCTTACAAGTTTGGAACGACATGAGGGTGAGAAATTTAGGTGAACTAACCCTTTAATTGATTGACTGGAGTCATGTGGATTACTTGTGGATTACTGTTTTTATCAGCTGCTTGGACTCTCATTGTGACGGCACCCATTCAAACCAGTATTAATTTCGTCAACCACATTTTTTCACTGATGAAAACGAGATGATAATGAAACAAAAACTCGTTTTGGAAGAAAACACTGACAAAAATCTACTGACATTTTAATACTGACGTTTTCGTCAACGAATAAAACTAAAACAATTCAATTCAATGACTAAAATATGACTTAAACTAAATGCCATTTTAGTCAAAAGACTAAATCGATAATTTGCAGTTCAGGCTTGAATACTGGCCGTTATTTGATGTTGTCACGTGATATCTTAAGTAGGGATGCACCGAATCCAGGATTCGGATTCGGATTCGGCCGAATCCTGGGCTTTTTGACGGGGTTCGGTTTCGGCCGAACCTTAGATTTATTTTCCACCGAAACCGAACCCTAGACTTGCACTACGACGTCACACGGCCGTTGATTACGTGAAGGTGTTTAGGCTACATAGGACCCGTTCGAATGTAGCAGGCTGTAAGAATCTGAAAATGGAACTCGTAAGCAAAAAAAGTTTTGTTTGGCAGTACTTTCCACCAAAAGAAGGCGATTCAAGTCGAGCTTTATGTTCAATTTGCAATGCCAATTTGTCTCGTGGTGGCAAGGACCCTAAGCAGTACACAACATATCGCCGATGTTAAAACATTTGCGTCTAAGGGGCCGTTCACATGTCGCGCCTAAAAACGCGTGGAACGCGCCTCTTTCTTCCTTGTCAACAAAGCGCTCGGGCGCTTGCGCTCCGGAAGCGTCTGCCGTTTCTAAGCAACCATCAGCTGCGCTCTAGCTCCAAGCTGCGGAGCGCTTGCTGCATTCTGAAAAGTTGAGATGTTTTTATCTCGATGCGGCGCGGACGCGCCTGGAAAAACGAGCGCGTCGCACTGCGTGCGCGGCGCTTCCATTATGCGCGCGCAAGCCGCGCATCTACATTTAAAATAACGAATTTGTGCGCGCAAAAGACGCTACATGTGAACGGCCCCTAAAACATCCAAAAGAATACGAGTTTTGCATGAAGGAATCTACAGACAGCAGCCAAAATGCAGCAACTTCAGGTACGGCAGCTGGACAGTCACAGCTAAAAACGTGTAATTAAGGATGCGAGTAGGATTCGGTATTCGGTTTCGGATTCGGCCGAATCTTAAACAGTGTATTCGGTATTCGGCCGAACCCCAAAAATCTGGATTCGGTGCATCCCTAATCTTAAGACAGGATGAAGTCATCTGAACCTGACTTTTGCTGAAATGACGCATTGGTCTCTCTGATTGGAAATGAAATGGGGGTGCCACCGATTTTAGAAATGGCTTGACCTCTGACTGTCGCCTTTGTAACCCAAGGCCTTGAGCAGATCTCTGCTGAAATTCAGAGCACATGTTGCCCACACAAGGATTAGAAATCCTAAGGGAACGAACGACAATGAATTCCCAGTAAAGGGATAGAGAGAAAAGAGTATGGAGGAAGGCTGAACACATCCTGCTGGACTCAAGGGGACCGAAAGGATGAATCATGCATATAATAAGCGCAGCGCAAGCAGAGAACAACTTGATTGTTACATCACATTATTACATATGCAATATTATGAAAACCTGAGTCTGTGACATCATACAGTAATTTAAATTGAAAGACCAAAAAAAAATGTGTTTTTTAATGATTTGGGCAGTTACATCAGAAGCATTATTATTTTTCAGCTCTCTCGTCTGAATAAAGCAGTGATTCTCATCTATCTCCAGCTCCATTGTGGGGCAGCTGTTTTTCCCAGCCACGGCTGAAACAGGGTCTACACTTGGATGGGTGAAAATAATTAAGTGCTTGTCACGAGAAAGTGGGTTGTGGCATACCACTCTAACACTGGGCCTACAGTAAATTAAATCTGGAAATGCCAAGTATCCAATTTCTTACTGTTGCCATTATGGTCACCCACCCATATCCATTTATCAATTTTACCCGGCGACGCCTCATTGCTGTACATCACATCACCGTCTGCTAGGAATCTGTAAACAGGCTCAGTGCACAAACTACTCACGGGGAGATGGACTGTGCGGCTCTGAACCCAGGGGGATAGATTCAGACATGCGGAGACACAAACACAAATATACGCACCGATGCACGTGGACAAAGAAAGACAAAAACAAAATGACTGAACATACCCTGTATGAAACTGAACACCTGCAACACAGCAGCCTCTGTTTAATATATGTTTTCTTATCTGACAAAAAATGCATTATTCCCTTTCCACTGTATTGTTGTTTTCAACTAGACTAAAACTAAACAACCTTAAAACAAGATGAATTTACTTTACATTAGTTTGCAGAGTATTTATTTGCATCAAGTACTGTATTTTTCTAATTACAATGTCAAAACGTCTTCTTTTTAAGTATAAACGTGTAGAGCCCTTTGAAGCTGCATTGAAACTGCAATTTAGACCTTCAACCTGCTGATCCCCGTTGAAGTCCACTATATGGAGAAAAATCCTGGGGTGTTTTTCTTAAAAACCTTTATTTTTTTCGACTGAGGAAAGAAATAGATGAATATTTTGGATGACATGGAGCTGAGTAAATTATCAGAAAATTTTTACGCTGGCAAAAGTATGAAATGTACGACAGCGTTTTAGTGCCACGTTAAAAAATAAAAAGATCTAAAATTCTAAGATTAAAGTCATAATATTTTAAGAATAAAGTCGAAATATTTTGAGAATAAACTCTAAATGAAAAGAATAAAGTCAAAATATTTTAGGAATACATTTGAAATTACAAGATTGAAGTCGAAATGTTTCAAGAATAAAGTCAAAACGTTTCAAGAATAAAGTCAAAATTCCGAGAATAAAGTCAGAATCACGAGAATAAAGTCGAAAATATGAGAATGTCGAAGTGTTTCGACAATAAAGTTGAAATTTTGAGAATATAGTGAAAATTCTGAGAATAAAGTCAAAATGTTTAGAGTTAAAAGTAAAAATTACGAGAATAAAGTCGAAATGTTTTAAGAATAAAGTCAAAACATTTCAAGAATAAAGTCAAAATTATGAGAATAAAGTCGAAATGTTTCAAGAATAAAGTCGAAATTACAAGAATAAAGTCGAAATGTTTAAAGAATAAAGTTAAAATGTTTTGAGAATTTAAATCATAGATAAATTGTAGAAATTAAAGTTATAACACTTTGAGAGTATAACCTATATTGCGCTTGCAAACGGGCCGGATTGGGAGCACCGTGAGAAGTTGCCAAGCCACCAAAATTTATTTTAATATTGTTGCGTCTGAGCAGCCACATCATTTTACTAGGATGAGAAACAGTCAATTATAAGGACTCATAAATTATAGTGTTTTCTTTGTGAAAATTCCACCACCTACTCCACAAAAATTGTCCAAGTGGGCTTGTTATATATAACATACATTATATTGTTGTCTTTCTGAGGTATGTAACATTAAGTGACTATTCACAAGCTGTTTTTTTCATGTTATAATACAGTAAATGATTGGACATAATATTTAACGGATTCCATTCATTATTTGCAGTGTGCCAGTCAGCCAGCAATCACAATAATTTTGTGCTTTGTTGCTTTTAATATAACACAGCTCAGCTTTCAAATTCTGTCAATTTTATCACGAAAAACAAATTATAGAACTTCAGAAGGCATAAAAACACAGTATAGCCCTAATGTAATTAAACAAATGTCTCATTATTGTAATCAGAAAGATGATTGACTCACATGCCGCTAATTTGGACTTTATTTTCAAAATATTTCGACTTTATTCTCGTAATATTTCAACTTTATTCTCGAAATATTTCGACTTTATTCTCATAATTTCGACTTTATTTTTAAAATATTTTGACTTTATTCTTGTAATATTTACATTTTTTCTCATAATTCGACTTTATTCTCGTAATATTTAAAACTTTTTTTATTGTAATTTCGACTTTATTCTCGAATTACTATGACTTTAATCTCGTAATTTTAGATTTTTTTATTTTTAAGGTGGCACTAAAATTTCGTAGAAATGAGACTAATGTTCAGTTAAGGAGACAAAGAGACTCGACTGCTTAATAGATCTTTTTTACTGTAATGCATATCTATAAAATGACATAAATACAGATTATGAGGTTAAGATATATCACTTTTATGAGTCTTTCTACTGCAGCTGAACTGTAATTCTAGTTGGGCTAACAATGAAATTCAGACCAGGCCATTGTTTTATAGCTCCAATGAATCTGGCATTAATAATAAAAAAAAAATCATGACCTTTCAGAGCTATTTTAAGAGTTGAAACTAGAAAAGACTAGTAAAGGCATCTTCAAACATCTTTCAAAAAAATATGACAGAGTCCTTTGCTTTTCAAAATAATTTCCTTTCATTTAGTGAGACAAGACAAGTGATGCGCAGGGATGCTGCTTTCATCTAATTAGAGTAACGACCATTAGTTAGTGAGAAATGACATCAAATTGTCACGACTATTTGAAAGTTTACTGTCTTAAGGGAGTCAGAAGCCTTAATAATGATGTGGGGGGAAAATATGTAGTGGTCACGTGTTTACCATCAAATGAGAGAGCATCCATATCTTTTTTCTTCTTCAATTTAATTAGTGAAATCATTGACTGCAACACTCTTCTGCTGGATCCATTTATCCACAGTAATTTAAAATATGACATTTAGCTGACATTTATTTCTGGCTGCTGAGTCTTAAGCGAGTCTGCATGCAACAAATTAATTAACGGTAGGGGACAATATGACAGGATTTCACACATTTAGAATACATGTTGAATTTTCAAAGAGTTGTCAGCGACAGAAAACCAAAGATCAAACACTGACAGGGGAAATTTACCAATTTCGCACATTATTGCACATGCTGTCTGCACTGTTTTACCACACATTTACTGCATATAGTATGCCTTTCTTTTCAGCAAAAAACATACACATTGCTACACTGTAAAAAGTTTTCACCAGATCCAACTTAGGTTTTTAAGTTCAGCAGCTGCCTTAAGTTTTTAAGTTAAATCAGCTTAAAACTACAAGTCATCTTAACTTATTACAATAAAAATGAGTTGATTATAACTTGTGAGCTTAAATGACTTAAGTTGATTTAACTTAAAAACTTAAGGCAGCTCCTAAACTTATGTTTTTAAGTTGAAACTGGTGAAAACTTTTTACAGTGTATTTAAATAATAATAATAATGTTCTTCACTTCCAGAATAAAGATTTCCTTATCATTTACTCACCCCTGTGTCATCCAAGATGTTCATGTCTTTCTTTCTCCAGTCAAAAAGAAATTAAGGTTTTTGAGGAAAACATTCTAGGATTTTTCTCCATATTAGAGACCTGCACATGTCTAAAATCTAGGCCCTAGCCAGGGTCTGGCCCAAGACGCTCAGGCCCTAGCCTGGCCCTTGTCCAACAGAATTCTTGGCCCGAGTCCGGTCCAAGCTTGTCTTATTTTTCCCCTTCTCCCCAAACATCTTAAGTAAAGACCAAGCGTCCACCGGCAGACAGTGAGTTGATCATGTTTAATCAATTTAGCCTTCTCAAATCACCACAACTTGCCTAAAATTAAATCTATAGATACAAAACAGCTCAAGCATATCACAATGTTAGTTTAAATGCTTAACCTATCTAAATATGTGCTGTTAGATGCATATCCAATCGTTTGTACAGAGAGTGGAAGCTGAAGCACTTGCATTGGAAACATTTCAAAATATGCCGTCATTTTTGCTCTTAAAGGTAAGAGCAATACATTGTTTGGAACTGTAAAGAGTTTAATTTTATATGTGTGCACTCGCAATATCAACAAAACGTTGTGCTTTTATAAATTCAGTGTTGGGCAGTAGCGTCGCTACAAGTAGTGACGTGGTGGTAGCGTCACTGTTTTCTGAATCAAATAGCTTTTCAGTAGCTAAGCTATTATTTTGATCAAATAGCACGGTAGCATCAACAAAAGCTACAAGCTATATATTTTTCTATACTTTAAGCTCAAATCGTGAATATAACTGCTACGGATCACTGATCCTGGGTCAGTAAGCGGCGCCACCGCCACTAAACCTCGTGACGCCATTGGCTCGTTAAACTGTCAGTCAAACCGTATTATTCCTCCCGCCTTTCTCGTGAATGAAGTGCGGCGCGCAGATTGAAGCATCTCAGCGTGTTTGCAGACTTAAGGTAAATAAAGACGTGTTGATTGAAAAGTACATGTTTTCTGTATTTATAATACAGCACTGTATTTATAAAGGCTAATTTTTTTTTTTTTTTTTTTTTTTGCATTCGAGGAGATGAGAAAAGTGTGTCTTAGTCTAGCATTTGTTGTCGACACAACCAAATTGCTTATGTAAAGTGCTGAATCTTTATATTTTAGCTAAATGTCAGAAAAAACTGAGCACCCACATAGCAACAGAAAACTGTATAATCTGCAATGCAAAACGTAGTATTAGAACTAGTGATGGGCGCCTTGATTTTAGTCTTTGAAGCAGCCTAGTGCTCTGGGAAGATCTCAAACCTGGAGTACGAGATGGGGAGTGGGTAGGTGTGGGTGTCAAATTCATGGCAAAAGGCAAAATGTTTCGATTCACTCTTAGCAAAAACAAACGAATTATAATAATCTTTGCTAATATTCTTGACACTTCAAACTGCTTTGGACTTGGAGTATCGAATTATGCCTTTACTATGACCAAAATGACAGAATATGCCATTCAGCTGTTTGATCGCGCCGGTGTCTTATTACGCGCACACTATCACTGCAGCCTGTTCATTTGAAAAATAAAACACAGTCACCCAAAAGTGACACTAGTCAATTTAAACAGTGTGTATTACATGCAGTTCAGCGTGACCACCGGTCCTGTGGCACATTTTTGCTCATCATATTTTCCGTCGACATGCATGAAGTACAAAGCTTACCCAATGCATAATAAATTTGCTTCAAATACATTGCAGAAATTAATCATTTGTATTTGTGGCAAGAGAGGTGGTTTACATAAGCCCAACTTTACTTTCAGTTTCACATTTAATTTGTTTTGGATTGTTTAGGCAAATTTATTTATTTCATCATTGTTCTGTTCTGAATAAGGTTAAAGTTAAAGGATTTGTTGTGGAGTGAGGGAAATAATGTCAAAACATTACGCTGTAGGCCTGTTTATTTCACAATATAATAAAATGTGACTTATAGGCCTAGCCGCTGTGACCTGTCGGTTTAATTTTTCCTCTCAAAGACTTACAATTTATGTTATATATTCTTACTGTCAGTTAACAAATTTACAATAGAATTTATCTTTGCTTCCCAGATAGTAACAGGGTCCGGGACAAATCTGGCTTACATTCCACACTTGTCTTTTATTCACAGTCTTGACGGCAAATGTTTGTGATTTGTTTTATTTTTGTATTTGTTATGTACTATAGATTCTGACAATTAAAACAAACAGGCTCCTGTATTCATGAAATCAATCACTATCTTTGTTCAAAAATGGCAGTAAATTAAAGTGCTGTTTTTGTGTGTCATATTTTAGTAGCTATATACAGCAAATCTACAGCGCTTCCATTAGGCTATTTTTTACCCACCCATTCATATATAGACTTATGTTATTCAATAATATGTATAAAATTATTTTATTTACAAATTTCATGTTTTCCCTGTTTTATTCGTTTAATATTCTGTTTTTTTTTTCAAGACAGAATTCAACCGCCCAAAATATGAGATAAATCCAGCCCTGTGCATGATACTGATTTTTGTTGCCAAATTGGTTTGGAAGAGTGGTTGAATAAACAATTAAACTGAACTTGTATGCCTGTATGACTGACAATTCAATTGATCACTGAGAGAGCATTGACTTGGTATGATGTTGGTTCAACAGAAAAATGAAATTTTAAAAAATAGCTTAGATGTAGTGACCTACTTTTGTCATGATGCTGTAGCTAAGCTTGCTACATTATCCAAGGCTGTAGCTTTAGTGTAGTTAAGCTTCATTTAGCTTCATACAGTTAGCTTAGCTCACTACATTTTCCAAGTAGCTTGCCCATCACTGTATAAAATAAAGAAGAAGAAAAAACAGGATGGGTTTTCGGTTTTGAGCAAGAGTGCATCTGATAAACCAAAACACAGCGTCAGCCTCACTGACTTGATAAATATATCTATAGAAAGCTATGAATTACTACTTTAAAATGAAAAAACTTTTATTATTAAATCCCCAAAGATGTATTTCTCTCTAAAGGTACATCCAATGAGGAGATGGCGAGTCAGGATCATCAACTTGAACTTTGGGATACTTACTCAGAAAAAAAATAGTTTATTAATAAATAATTAAAATATTGACTTACTATTTCCCCCGAAACATTCATGGTAATTACTTTTGCTGGTGCTTTGCGGCAAGCTTTAGCCTATTACGTGCACTTGAACACGGATCTTATCCAGAAGGTGCACTCGCTGACGGTTCAAAAAGGTGTACTTCGGTTCAAAAAGGTAGGATAAGGCGAATAACTCAAATATCTAATTTTGTCCTCCAACTTTAAAATCACCCCACATCATTGTTTGATTTGCGTGAGGTCAATCTAGCGCAGGACAAGTATTTGTGGTTAAAAAGTATTCCATCTTTTTTTTTTTTAAGAAAATGACAGATCGTTTTGCTTATTCTTTGGATGGGATCATGTAGAACCCTTTGAATCTGCATTGAAACGGATAAAAATCCTGGAATGTTTTCCTCAAAAACCTTCATTTCTTTTCGACTGAAGAAAGAAAGACATCTTGGGTGACATTGGGGTGAGTAAATTTGGACATTTTTATTTTGGAAGTGAACTAAACTTTTAATAAATGGGTATATTTGGGCTAAAAAAAATTAAAATGGATAAAAAAATGCTATTTCAGCACAGATAGTGTTACATGTCTTCCTCGGTTTTCACCCACGGACCCTATGTTTGGTTTCTTCCTGCTCATTTATCTAATCTAGTACACCCGTCTTTGTAATTACCCTCACAGTTTAAGTCTTGAGTTCTTCCCTGTTTCTTTGTCTGCCATCATTTACGTTACGTGTGTTTGGAATTACCCTGCTCATGTTTATTGTGTATTTGTTATTGTGGAATATATTAAAAGACTGTTCTTGGAATATCCTGCCTTGTCCTCTTCCATTCAGCCATCAGCCGCGTAACAGAATGGCAGACCTACAAATTAAGTATATTTATCTCCCGGAATGGATCTACCAGCAGTCCAACTCCTCTGCCTGAAGCAACAGGACCGTTTGCTGGAGGACCACACTAGGGACTTCTTAGATCTGGCGTGTCTTACACACTTCCCGGATCGCTCGCTCAGTGTTTTCTATTACACCAGCCTGAGCAAGCCGTGTAAGGCACACCTACCAGTGAACAGTCCCAGGGAGAATTTCGCCGCCTTCGTGGAGTGGGTGCTGGAGAGTAATGAACTGTATTTCTTCGTCTGTCCTGTTAAGGAAGACATCTCCAGCCCCATTCCCAATCCAGAGCCCAGCCCGCTGTTATCACCCCGCAGCATGGAGCACAAGGCAGAGCCCACTGCAGCCACAGAGCCAAAGCCCGCCGTGATTAAAGCGACCGCCGCAATTAAAGCGACCGCCGCAATTAAAGCGACAGAGGACAACATCACCACGGAGAGTGAGCTCGACAACGCGACTGACCAGGTGTGTGTGCCGGCTACACTGTGCTCCTGAGTCTTGGCTGGTTCCGTCCAGCTCTCCTATGTCACCGAAACTCCCACCCAGCCTCCCTCTCCCGCCTCCACTCAAACCAGCCAGTTCCGCAGCCCTGTCTCTGCTGGTGCCTGTCTGTCCCTCAGCTCACCCTCAGGCTGCGCCATTAGGAAGTGTGGATCCGTCTCGGGACTTCCTAGTCTCAGCCTCAGACGTCACGCCCACGGAACGTTGGCTAAACGTCTGATGCATATGGTACACTTAACTGGAAACACTTCAGGAATGTCGAAGTTGTGATCTGATTAGTTGAATTTGATCGGATATCCGGGAGATGCGAGTGTCGCGTTTATTTTTGGTCTGCGGGGAAACAAAGCGCCGACGGATTTACTCGCGTTTTGCTAAAAGATGCTTATGCAGACACCATAGTTGTTATACACATTTGCGACGTTCGCGAACAAATTACTGACTTACTGCTTGTTCTCCCTCTTCTTATTTAACATTCAATGCTGGTTATTTCAATGACTGACTTGTTGCATGCCAGTCTTTGGAAATGCCTTATGGGGGCATTTCCATGCACTGAAACGTGACGCTGAACGAAACGAACTGTGATTGGTTGTTTGACATGTCGGTCAAACGGCCTTATGGGCGGGCCTTGGCCAACTAAAGCTGCCATGAATTCCAGACCTTCAGCCGTCAGTCTGAAGGTCTGGCTACGCGAGACTAGGGACTTCCAGGCTCCAGCTCCGCATAGGTGTGTCGATCCCCAGTCTCTGCCTCCATCCTCCGAGTCCTGGACTCCACCTCGGTCCTCCGACCCTTCGGCTCCGCCTTGGCTCCTGGCTCCTGGCTCCTTCGTCTCCACCGTGGCCCGTCATCCCACCAGCTCCACCGGGCTCCCTCGTCCCTTCGGCTTCGCCTTGGTCAGTCGTCAACCATCCGCCGCCTCGGGACTCCACTCCTCCAGCTTCGCCTCGTCACTCTGTCCCTCCGGCTCTGTCAGGCTCCTCCTTTCCTCCAGCTCCTCCTTTGTCCTCTGTTGCTCCGGCTCCGCGGCGGTCTTCTGGATCCACATCTCCGCCTCGGTCACCTGAGCCATCAGTTCCGCCTTGGCCCTCTGGATCCTCTGTGTCACCCTGGCTCTCCGTCTGCTCGGCTCCACCTGGGTCACCTCTGCCAGTAGCTCCGTCTCCATCACTCATCCCCAGGGTGTCGTCTGCCATCTCTCCACCATGGCTCCTCCCTCCATCGACTCCGCCCTGGGGCCTCATCCTGGCTGGACTCTTTTTAGGCGCGAGGACGCGCCTTTCTGGGAGGGGGGCGATATGTTACATGTCTCCCTCTGTTTTCACCCACGGACCCTATGTTTGGTTTCTTCCTGCTCGTTTATCTAATCTAGTACACCTGTCTTTGTAATTACCCTCACAGAATTTAAGTCTTGAGTTCTTCCCTGTTTCTTTGTCTGCCATCATTTACGTTACGTGTGTTTGGAATTACCCTGCTCATGTTTATCGTGTATTTGTTATCGTGGAATATATTAAAAGACTGTTCTTGGAATATCCTGCCTTGTCCTCTTCCATTCAGCCACCAGCCGCGTAACAGATAGCATCTAGTCGCACAAATTTTGCCACAACTGTGGCACAATTTTTTATGTGTATATGACAGCATGTTCATAAAAAAGTAAAAAAATAAATAAAAAAAACTTAAAACATATGTTCAACTTTTTCAAATTAATACATGTTGGTTTCTTTACTATAGTGCTGAGTTTTGCTGCCTTCAAAGATCAAAGAGCCAATTTAGAGTTCACACCGAGGCCATCTCAGGGAGAAAAACGCTCGTGCCCCTGAACTCTGTCTGAACTACGCGTTGAGTGATGCTTCCTGTTCTGATGATGCAGAATCCCCAAGATAGATCAGATAAAAGACTTACAGTTGAGCGCCTTCCTCCTGTCCATTATGATCTCCCTGACCCTGTTAACCCGCTGAACTATACTGGTTCCTTTATTGAAGGATTTGTATACTTTATATAATAGTGTGAGAAAAAGACTACTGCATGGACTACTTTATGGTGCATTTGCATTCTGTTTATTGTTATTGGCAACTTGGCAGATTCCTCCTTGTGTGTTCTATTGAAGAAGAAAGTCATACAGGTTTGGAACGACATGGGTGTGAATAAATGCTGACAGAATTTTCATTTTTTAGATGAATGCTTCCTTTAAAATATGTAGCTCATAATGTCTTTGTGTTAATTTTGGCATCGCTTGAAATAACCTGTTGTTTTGATGCTGCATTTTAGATGAACACATAATCAGCTTATGCTAGACAACCCTATCGCTTCACACATGGCCTTGAGGTTTGATTTAATCAAAGCCTTGCAGAGATTGTTATTTTGTCCAGTAAAGCTTATAGGAAAGTTATTGCAGGAGGAGATACTGTCAACACAGGTGTTTTGTTCATTATCTGACACTGATATTTACATGCCATGCAGCAAGTCTCTAATATAGAAGCCTGAAGCTTCTCTTACCATGAATATATATGCTGAGATGCACTTGTACAGCATCAGCATATTTCAGGCCTTGGAGGATAGCCGTGAGTTAATTTAGGCAAAATCATAATGAAGAAGCTTCCAGCTCAAAATTACACTGCCAGGGAGAATCATTTCTATCAAAACAAATGTCTTAAAAGTGATAAATACCCACAAAGGATTTATATTCATATTTGGTGAGTCTCATAGAAACTGTCATTAATATTGCAATAGTAGTAATTCATTAATTTAATTTTATAAATTAAAATATATAAATGTCGATAAAAAACCTATTGCAAATTGACGCCGTTTCCATTAACCGATGTTATGACCGTGTTGGAGCTGTGCAGTGTAAATAAATCATTATCCTGGCCACAAATGAGGTGATTCTTGGAGGTTATAGTACATGTGACTTTTATGTATGCCAGGTTACCTGTAAATGTGAAGAAAAAAAATCGGTGCAAAAGAGGGTTAATTCGAATAATAGTAGATGGAAATGCATCTTCCGAATAAATTCCTCCATACGCGTCAAAAAAGCAATGTGACTTTGCAATATAGGACGGTAAACCTGACTAACCAGCGAAGTGATCTTGTTGCACAGCATCTGAATTGTTGTTATGGTCATTCTTATATGCCTGAGCAAAGTCTGTCTTCAAAGTATTTCTGTATAATTGCCTCCTACTATCTTACACGACAGCATTCCCAAACAGCCGGCATCCACCTCCGAAAGCAATGGCTTTTCCTACTTCCTACTTTTCTTTGTGATATTTAGTGGCAGTTTATGAGGAAGTGATGATTCTGTTCTCTTTGACTCGGATGGAAACGGTGCTAATTTGCGAATGTTTTACGCAATATTCGAATTTTGCGCATATGTTAAATTCACAACTTTTGATTGAAACCTAGCTACTGATTCATTCAGAAACGATAAAAGTGACTGTTTTTGTAAGGGAGTTATTAAAGAGTTAAACCAACTAATATATAAAATATATAAACACAAGCTTATACATACTGGTACAAAATCATTTTGTGGCTCGGTTTGGCTACTCTAACAAGAAATAACTAAAATCTGGGTACTTTAAATCAAGATAAAGTAAGTCATAAAGCTGGATAATGACGTATGTATGCAGTGTACTCCCTCATTTCTCATCTTAATTAAGGAAACACCTGCTGTATGGACAGCAGCCAGTGGCCTAATTGTGTCAAGCCTCTCTGCTTTCACAGAACTCTGCACTGGGTGCATGGAGGAGCAACTACTGCGTTTTTGAAAAGGATCAAATAATAGTGGCCGAGAAAGTTTTACCCCCTCTCAAAGGAAAGCAATAGCCTTGTGTTCAGATACCACAAGTCATGCCCGGCCGATAGAAAGTGCGAGAGTCTCTCTGTCATCTTTCATCTATAAATACCCTGGCCACAAACCGCTGCACCTACATAGTACAGCACCCTCACTGGGCCATGGGAGGGGGTCGAATATCAGGATTTCTATAAATAAAGAGAGTGAAATTGCATTTTTTTTTGCCTCATGAAGTGGAGTATCGAACCCATTTGATTTAACACTGCAATTTATGCATGAAGCAAGGTGAAGTATGAGGCTGGATAAAATTACAGCTTGTGGCCATAATCAAAGCTGTCTGGTAATTCACCTTCATTAATTCAGAGCTATATGAACAGAATATCACTCCCATCTTATATTGTTATAGGTGTCACATAGTTAAAATGGACAAGAGGTACAGTATGTGCCCTTTTAAACATTGCCAACCTCAAGAACCATAATTGAACAGTGAATGCGATACTAATTGACCTTCGTGTCATATACCTAAACGAACTTAACGAGCAGTATGACAGAATGTTAAATAGCTGCGTATATTCGACACTGAAAAACATCTTTCAAATGTGATGACCTCCATGCCCACTGCTTCGAGTGGGTTTGATAGAACGCTTCACAAAACCATTAAGTCTTTCTTTGCTTCTTTTTCCACGGTTTGTGCTTTTCCTTATTTCTTCATCATTGAGTCGTTTCTTGAGGTTAAAAGGACATGTGAGAGGCTGTGGTTGTATGTAGGAGAGATGCATTTAGTTGGTTTTATGCCGTTTCGAGACTGCAGATATTTTGTAGAAAAACAAATAAATATAAGCCATGTACAAATCTCCTTGAAAAAAAGTGCATCACCTCCAGAGACAATGAAAGCACTGTTTGTTTGCAGTTTGTGAAGTGAAAAAAAAATTTGTTTAGAGACAGATGCAGCTAGGTTGGCCTTGGACTATTCGGCCCTCAAAGACCCACAGATCCCCATGGTGAATGAGCTAACAAATGCGTCAGCCAGAGAAAAAATCTGACAATTATAGGGGAACTGAGAAAATGTAGTAGCTTTAAGTTGTGTTTGTCTATATATATATATATCTATCTATCTATCTATATATATATATATATATAATATTTTATATATATATATATATATATATATATATAATATTATATATATATATATAATGTTATATGAGGACAATAATTTTTCGTGAGCACGCAAAAGTTTCTTGTGTACAATAGTTTCTTGTGCGCACGCAAAAGTTTCTCGTGAGCATGCAATAGTTTCTCGTGAGCATGCAATAGTTTCTCGTGTCCACGCAATAGTTTCTCGTGTCCATGCAATAGTTTCTCGTGTCCACGCAATAGTTTCTCGTGTCCATGCAATAGTTTCTCGTGAGCATGCAATAGTTTCTCGTGTCTACGCAATAGTTTCTCGTGTCCATGCAATAGTTTCTCGTGAGCATGCAATAGTTTCTCGTGTCCAGGCAATAGTTTCTCGTGTCCATGCAATAGTTTCTCGTGAGCACACAATAGTTTCTCGTTAGCACGCTATAGTTTCTTGTGTCCATGCAATAGTTTCTCGTGTCCATGCAATAGTTTCTCGTGTCCATGCAATAGTTTCTCGTGTCCATGCAATAGTTTCTCGTGAGTATGCAATAGTTTCTCGTGAGCATGCAATAGTTTCTCGTGAGTATGCAATAGTTTCTCGTGAGCATGCAATAGTTTCTCGTGTCTACGCAATAGTTTCTCGTGTCCATGCAATAGTTTCTTGTGAGCATGCAATAGTTTCTCGTGTCCAGGCAATAGTTTCTCGTGTCCATGCAATAGTTTCTCGTGAGCACGCAATAGTTTCTCGTTAGCACGCTATAGTTTCTCGTGTCCATGCAATAGTTTCTCGCGTCCATGCAATAGTTTCTCGTGTGCACGCAATAGTTTCTCATGAGCATGCAATAGTTTCTCGTTTGCACGCCACAGTTTCTTGTGAGCCAGGAAAAGTTTCTTGTGAGCACGCAAAAGTTTCTTGTGAGCACGCAATAGTTTCACGTGTGCACGCAATAGTGTCTTGTATGCACGCAATAGTGTCTTGTGTGCACGCAATCGTTTCTCGTGAGCACGCAATACTTCTTCGTGAGAATGCAATAGTTTCTTGTGAGTATGCAATAGTTTCTCGTTTGCACGCCACAGTTTCTTGTGAGCCAGGAAAAGTTTCTTGTGAGCCAGGAAAAGTTTCTTGTGAGCACACCACAGTTTCTTGTGAGCACGCAATAGTTTCTCGTTTGCACGCCACAATTTCTTGTGAGCCAGGAAATGTTTCTTGTGAGCACGCAAAAGTTTCTTGTGAGCACGCAATACTTTCACGTGTGCATGCAATCGTTTCTCGTGAGCATGCAATACTTTTTTGTGAGCATGCAATAGTTTCTCGTGAGCATGCAATAGTTTCTCGTGAGCATGCAATAGTTTCTCGTGAGCATGCAATAGTTTCTTATGTGTCAGCAATAGTTTCTTGTGTGCGCACAAGTTTCTTGTGAACACGCAATAGTTTCTTGTGAACACACAATAGTTTTGTGCACATGCAACAGTTTCTCGTGAGCATGCAATAGTTTCTCATGTATACACAATAGTTTCTCGTGAACACGCAATAGTTTCTTGTGTGCATGCAATCGTTTCTCGTGAGCACGCAATACTTTTTTGTGAGCATGCAATAGTTTCTCGTGAGCATGCAATAGTTTCTTAGGTGCCAGCAATAGTTTCTTGTGTGCGCACAAAAGTTTCTTGTGAACATGCAATAGTTTCTTGTGAACACACAATAGTTTTGTGTGCACGCAAAAATTTCTCCTGAGCATGCAATAGCCTCTCATGTGCATGCAATAGTTTCTCTTGTGAAGGCAAAAGTTTCTTGTGTGCATGCAAATGTCTTCTTTTCTGCAAGGTCTCTTTAGGGGCTTCATAATTTTTCTATTCTTAAATATATTTATGAATATATTTATATACTTGTATGAATATATAAATATATTTATGAATATAAATATAAATATATATATATATATATATATATATATATATATATATATATTTATATAGAATATATTTTGAAACATAATTTATTTGTTTTCGTCAGGGCTGGGGAGAAGCCTCAGTCACAGCCAAAGGTCCCAGCTGGTCTGCTGTCTACAGCAGGTGACTGGCAGCTGAAGGTGGACCTGGGGAGGCAACTGAAGTTTCCAGACCACATCACCAGCACAACACTCAGGCCAGATATGGTCCTAACATCAGAGAGTACAAAGCAAGTGGTGCTACTGGAACTCACAGTCCCCTGGGAAGACAGGATTGAGGAAGCTTTTGAGCGGAAAAGGGCGAAGTATTTGGAACTGGTGGAGGACTGCAGGCGGAAGGGGTGGAGGGCCCGCTGTGAGCCAATTGAGATTGGCTGCAGAGGATTCCCAGGACAGAGCCTGCAGCGATCACTCAGGCTGCTTGGAATTAGAGGTGCTCAAGGAAGGAAAGCCACCAGAAACATCTGCGAGGCAGCGGAGAAAGCCTCTAGGTGGCTGTGGATCAAAAGGGGCGACGTATGGCTTAGTGCGCTGCTTGGACACAAGTCGGGGTCTGATCATCCCCGGCTGGGTCGCTCAGGTGAGGGTGTCTGATGATCTAAGTCCCGAAACACCCTGTGACCCTGGGTTCATTACTGAGGATGTGTCCAAGCTGCACCACTAAGGTGTTTCTGATAACTATTTTTCTGGCACAGCCAGTGACATCCAGGAAAGGCTGGATGACAACTACGAACAGTGTAGTGACGGCTGGAGAGACAGTGGACAGCTCGGAGAGACGGCAACTGGGGCAGCGAGGGTTAGCACCCCAAGCTGCAGCTCCCGTGAGGGTTGCACCCAATTAAGCTACAGAAAGCCCTAATGAAAGATACCCCCAGGGGTGCCCGAGAGGGGGGGAGGATGAGCACCCCACACGGACGGACCTTTTGGTGCAGAATATGAGCAACGGATTAACGATAACGAGAGTAACCTGTATGTGTGGCAAAAGCTGCAAGAACCTGAAAGGTCTGAAGATCCATCAGACAAAGATGGGCTGTACGAGGAGGGAGCAAGCTGAACAACGCACAGAGGCATTGCAAAGCATAGCCCCTGGTGAGACGGAGGAGGAGCAGGGCCTGGAGTCAACCCACAGTGTTCAGAACCTCCAAGCTCGGCGTGCTACACCCAACAATCCATCCGAACATCGCAGGGTCTTGTGGCCAGCGGCACACAATGAGACTGAGTGGCGCCAGTTCGACGGAGACGTAGATGGTGCCTTGGAAGCATCATCGAAAGGGAGTGTGGACCAGCAGCTCCAAACGATGTGCACCTTCATCATCTGCATCGGTGCTGAGCGGTTTGGTATCAAACAGCCAAAGGCCAAGACCACAGCTAGACCCAACAGGCGAGAGAATAAGATCTCTGCACTCAGGAGAGACTTGAAGTCCTTGAAACAACGTTTTAAGAAGGCGAGCGAGGAAGAAAAGCCCGCCCTGGCTGAGCTCCGGGACATCCTTAGGAAGAAGCTCATCTCCCTACGTCGTGCTGAGCGGCACAGGAGGAAGGGTAGAGAGAGGGCCCGCAAGCGCACTGCCTTCATAGCTAACCCTTTTGGGTTTACGAAGAAGCTGCTTGGGCAGAAGCGGAGTGGGACCCTCATGTGCCCAGAAGACGACATCAACCGCCATCTCTCTGAAACATACAGCGACCAGCAGAGGGAGGAAGACCTGGGCCCCTGCAGAGAACTAATTTCACCACCACTACCATCCAGCCAATTCAACACCAAAGAGCCAACGCTGGCAGAGGTCAAGAACACGGTCAGGGCTGCACGGACTAGTGCAGCACCAGGGCCGAGCGGCGTGCCATACAAGGTGTACAAGCACTGCCCAAGACTTCTGCAGAGGCTGTGGAGAATCATCAGGGTAGTATGGCGAAGAGGCAGGGTAGCCAAGCAGTGGAGGTATGCCGAAGGTGTGTGGATACCAAAGGAGGAAAACGCAAGTGACATCTCGCAGTTCCGTACCATCTCACTGCTTAGCGTAGAGGGCAAGATCTTCTTCAAGATCCTTGCCAATCGCATGACCGATTTCCTCCTGAGGAATTCCAACATTGACACTAGCGTGCAGAAGGGAGGAGTTCCAGGCTTCCCAGGCTGCATTGAACACACTGGAGTGGTCACCCAGCTGATCCGAGAGGCCAGAGAGAACCATGGAGATTTGTCAGTCATCTGGCTGGACCTGGCAAATGCCTATGGATCAATTCCCCACAAGCTGGTGACAAAAGCCCTGACGATGCACCATGTTCCGCAGAAGATCACAGATCTCATACAGGACTATTACAGTAGTTTTAGTATGAGATTCACATCTGGATCTATAACATCAGCATGGCACCGCCTAGAAAAAGGCATCATCACTGGTTGCACCATATCAGTGTCGCTGTTTGCCCTAGCGATGACCATGCTTGTCAAGGCGGCAGAAGTGGAATGCAGAGGGCCTCTCTCCAGATCTGGCACTCGCCAACCGCCAATTAGAGCCTTTATGGATGACCTAACAGTCACAACAACATCAGTGCCAGGGTGCCGCTGGCTCCTTAAAGGTCTGGAAAGGCTAACATCTTGGGCGAGAATGACATTCAAGCCAGCTAAATGCCAGTCCCTTGTGTTGAGGAAGGGGAGAGTTGAGGAAAAATTCCGCTTCTACATGAACGGTCTCCAAATACCATCATTGACGGAGAAGCCGGTGAAGAGCTTGGGGAAGTTCTTTGACGTGACTTTGAGGGACACAGTAGCAATCCAGGCCATGCACGCAGAGCTGAAACACTGGCTTGCAGCAGTGGACAGGACAGGTCTCCCCGGGAAATTTAAAGCCTGGATATATCAGCATGGCATTTTGCCAAGGCTTTTGTGGCCACTGTTGATGTACCAGGTCCCAATA
The DNA here is from genome assembly GCF_049309525.1 of Garra rufa. Taxonomy (NCBI): domain Eukaryota; kingdom Metazoa; phylum Chordata; class Actinopteri; order Cypriniformes; family Cyprinidae; genus Garra; species Garra rufa. The sequence continues at coordinate 43,457,765 of NC_133373.1, forward strand.
ACAACGGTGGAGACCCTGGAGAGAAACATCAGCCAGTTCCTGCGCAGGTGGCTGGGCCTGCCGAAGAGCCTGAGCTGCATTGCCCTGTATGGGCACACCAACAAGCTCCAGCTCCCGTTCTCAGGCCTCACAGAGGAATTTAAAGTAACAAGAGCCAGGGAGGTGTTACTGTACAGAGACTCATCCGACACCAGAGTCTCCTCTGCAGGCATAGAAGTCAGGACTGGAAGGAAGTGGAGGGCGCAGGAGGCAGTCCAGCGGGCAGAGGCAAGGTTGCGGCATGGAGTGCTAGTAGGGTCTGTGGCGGTTGGGCGAGCAGGACTCGGCTGCCATAAAACGCCGCGCTATGACAGAGCGCAGGGGAGGGACAGACGGCAGATGATTCAGGGCGAGGTCCGAGCAGAGGTGGAAGAGGAGCGGCGCAGTAAAACGGTGACTATGCGTCAACAGGGAGCTTGGACCAATTGGGAACATGCACTGACACGGAAAATCACCTGGTCAGAACTTTGGAGGTCAGAGCCAGCAAGACTCAAGTTTCTGATCCAGTCAGTGTATGATGTCTTACCAAGCCCAGCCAATCTGCATTGCTGGGGGCTAGCGGAAGCACCATCCTGTCCTCTGTGCCCTGCAAGAGGGTCGCTGGAGCACATTTTGAGCTGCTGCCTGAAAGCACTGGGGGAGGGGAGGTACCGATGGCGCCATGACCAGGTGCTGAAGGCAGTAGCTGATACCATCTGTGCCGGAATCCAGCAAAGCAAGCACCAGCCCCGAGCAAGGCCATACATTGTTTTCGTCAGGGCTGGGGAGAAGCCTCAGTCACAGCCAAAGGTCCCAGCTGGTCTGCTATCTACAGCAGGTGACTGGCAGCTGAAGGTGGACCTGGGGAGGCAACTAAAGTTTCCAGACCACATCACCAGCACAACACTCAGGCCAGATATGGTCCTAACATCAGAGAGTACAAAGCAAGTGGTGCTACTGGAACTCACAGTCCCCTGGGAAGACAGGATTAAGGAAGCTTTTGAGCGGAAAAAGGCGAAGTATTTGGAACTGGTGGAGGACTGCAGGCGGAAGGGGTGGAGGGCCCGCTGTGAGCCAATTGAGATTGGCTGCAGAGGATTCCCAGGACAGAGCCTGCAGCGATCACTCAGGCTGCTTGGAATTAGAGGTGCTCAAGGAAGGAAAGCCACCAGAAACATCTGCGAGGCAGCGGAGAAAGCCTCTAGGTGGCTGTGGATCAAAAGGGGCGACGTATGGCTTAGTGCGCTGCTTGGACACAAGTCGGGGTCTGATCATCCCTGGCTGGGTCGCTCAGGTGAGGGTGTCTGATGATCTAAGACCCGAAACACCCTGTGACCCTGGGTTCATTACTGAGGATGTGTCCAAGCTGCACCACTAAGGTGTTTCTGATAACTATTCCTGTGTCTTTTCATGTCTTCGCAGTCACTTTTAATCAATCTTTGATTCCTTGCTGAATGAATGCATTTATAAATGCAAGTATATATCAAAGACAAAAGTATTTTTTCAACTTCTATAAATATAAAGTTCACATCACTTACTGTTTGTTGCTGCCATGTGTTTTAATTTTATACACAATCACTTTTGTTTCTATAATGTGTGAATATGATGCCAGATGATTCCAACCCTGAAACAACATACAGAATTACCAAATTTCTATAAGTTTGATTGCAACATATATCGTCTAGCCTAAATATACAAATCCTATCCCCTTACATTTTCATCCTCTTCCTACTCATCCCTAAAAATCTGAGCAATAAACTATTCATTAACATATTTAGTATATTTGGTTGTGGTGTGGTCCTAGCTCTTGAAATAAACATTATAAATGTTTTTACTGTGACTTTTATCTATTTAATGAATATTTGCTGAATAAAAATAATCACTTCTTTCCATAAAAACTTTATATTCTCAAAATATTTAAGAAAAAAAAATTGGCCTTGGACTATTCAGCCCTCTAAGACCCACAGATCCCCATGGTTAATGAGCTAACAAATGCGTCAGCCATAGAGTTCAAAACTAACATTTTTTAGTTTTCAGTTGTGTTTGTTTCTGTGTGTGTGTGTATATAACATATAATGTATATGTACTTTTTCACTACCAAAAGAGTCTTACAATTTAATTTAAATCATAAATTAAGTTCACAATCCCCACTCTCTTTGACTGAATTAACTTATAAATTATTGTAAAAATATGCACACATAATTGGATTTGCAATCTCATAATCAGGTTTATCTAGATATAATCTCGTAATGTTATCAGAATTGTTTGAGCAGGATGTGAGGCATGGCTAGATCTGAAAGACAGTTGCTTCAAAGCACCAGAAGAGCCCAATGCAAGTATATATTCATATTCTCAGGCTGCAGACTCCTCTGAAACCTGACTGTGGAGTGGTCCACTCCGCGTGAACTCTAATTAAACTAAGACGCTCCGGTGAGACCTTCCCATGCAGAGACATGTTTGCGTGTTGATCCGGGGATGCTGGAGATTTTCACACACCTCTCACCTCTCTAAGTTTTGAACCTTGGGGAAAGAATGTAATCTACAGCCTCACACATCTGAAGTAGACAGGAGGAAAATGCTATCAAGCCACATGATATGTCTCACGATTTCATACGGCTGAAAGGGATAGTTTATCCAAAAATGAAAATTCTGTCATTAATTACTCAACCTCATGTCATTCCAAACCTGTAAGACCTTCTTTCGTCTTCAGAACACAAAATTAAGACATTTTAGTTCATGTGACAGCAGTGGTTCAACCGTAATTTTATGAAGCTATGAGAATGGCTGGTCATGGTTTTTTCCAAAAAAATCTTTCAATTATAGAAATACTTACAGAAAATGGTATGTTGTATGTGTCTCACTACTACTAGACCTGTGAATTGTTTTAAAACATATTGGGTATTCACTTATGACACACTTCAGACAGATGCTTATGGGTCAAAGGTTAAGCACCCATCAAATTATTGACAATAATGATATCCTAAATGGGAAGTGGAGTTTGTTAATGTTCTGCAGAGGTGGGGTTAAAATTGACTTGAATAATTGCTCCAAATTGCCTTGTAAATCTAGCAGGGCTGTAAACGAGTATTGATCTTGTTTAAGTGGTGTGCAAAGTGAGCTCAACGGCAATCAAATTAGGGCGGGGGGACGGTCGGAAATGCATGTGCTATGATGTAGTCCTTTATAATCCCATTGACTGCAATAGACCGTCTGAAAGCAATACAATAGATTGGCCCGTGACTGATCACATCCTTTTTTTGGTAGCTGAGAACTCTTGCTTAGGCACTTTGCAACGGTATCGCTGTAACTCTGTAGTAATTACCTCATAATGGAGTGTCCATCACTGACCTGATAATTGTGGAGAGGGCTAAAAGGTTCAGACTGGACTTCCTAAAACCGCATTAAATGTCTGGGTTTAGGAAATGTCAGCTTGCTTCCTCTCTGCATAAAACACCATGTCCCCATCTACTGTATCCATTTTAATTTCTCTACGCCTCGTTAAACACATCAGCAAAGTCTACGAAAACAATGCAAGAGCTCTACATTTTAGCAAGACATCGAATTAGACAGTTGTTAAAACATCCACTGCTGTAATTGGATAGTTAAGACCGGAGTCTTATGCGATTTATTCTCTTTCATGCACAAGGAGTCAGTCTTAATGAACAGAGATATGTCCTCTCCAGGGCCCATTGCATTTCTTTCAATTCCTTGGCCCATATTTAAGCAGACTCTCACAAATCCCTCACTAGTTTCCTTACCAGGCCTCTGATTGCTGAAAGTGTTGTGTAATGCATCACTACTGATGTATTTGAATGAAAACAATAGATCATTGTACTGGCAAGTGTATACCACCAACTGTAACTGCGCTGAAATAAATGCTAGTATTATACAATAGGACAGGAGAGTCATATGAAAGTTAATAGAGTCATAGACAGTCCATCCACTGCTTCTTCTGAATGGCTGTGAATGTTTAAATCTAGACAGTATCTGCAGAGGGGACTAATGGGGTCATGTTAATGCCCACCAAAACTTAACCTCTTAGATTTTATTAATCCTGCAAGATTAAAGTTAAAATTGAATTACACAGAGGACAGACTGCTTGGGGGGTTTGCTGAGAAACACAAAAATTACAAAATGCATTTTAACAGTAAGAAAAAAATTCAGTATGACTCTCTGGGGAAAGACAAAACAGTCGTATACAAATACAACTAAATTTTAAAAAGTTTCTTTTTGGTAAAAGTTACTCTAACTTAACACAAAACAAATTGCGAGTAATATTTCATTAATTTACATTGGCTTGGGTGCAACTGCAAGTGAAAGTATTTTTGAGGACTCTCTGATTAATAGAAAGTTTATTTGAAATAGAAATATTTTGTAACATCATAGTCGGCAGGCCGATTATCTGTGGCGATATTTTTACGATTGTATCGGTAAATTTCAAAAATGATTTGACATATCGGTTCAAAATACAAGTTATCGGTCTACTTGATCTGTAATAATCGGCCCTGAACAACACATAAAGGTCGACCCCTAATAGGAGTTGTCTGTTTACTGGCCTGCCCCATTATTGGCACCAATATTAAGCATTTTTATGGTTATTGGAATCAGTCATTTTTAAAACCGATTTGCCAATAAAATAATTTAAAAGCATTTAAAGTAAGATTTTGTCAGATCTCTTGTTATTAATTTTGAAATTAATTTTAATTTATACACCAGACATATAGTATATATCAGTTCAAAATACTGGTTATTGTTCTTCTTGATCTGTAATAATCAGTATCGGCCCTGAAAAATGCATAAAGGTCGACTCTTAATAGGGGTTGACCATTTATCAACCTGGCCGATTATCAGCACTGATATTAAGCTTTTTTATGATTTTCCAATAAAATAATTTAAAAATATTTAAAGAAAGTTTTTGTCAGAGCCCTTGTTGTTCTCAATTTTGACATTAATTTTCATTTTTACACCAGACATATATATCGGTTCAAAATACCGGTTATCAGTCTACTTGATCTGTAATAACAGCACTGGCCCTGAAAAACACATAAATGTCAACCCCTATTATCGGCACCGATATTAAGCTTTTTGTGGTTATCGGTATCGGTCATTTTCAAAACCGATTTGCCAATAAAATTATTTAAATGCATTTAAAGTAAGATTTTGTCAGATCTCTTGTTATTCTTAATTTTGAAATTAATTTTAATTTATACACCAGACATATAGTATATATCAGTTCAAAATACTGGTTATTGTTCTTCTTGATCTGTAATAATCAGTATCGGCCCTGAAAAATGCATAAAGGTCGACTTTTAATAGGGGTTGACCATTTATCAACCTGGCCGATTATCAGCACTGATATTAAGCTTTTTTATGATTTTCCAATAAAATAATTTAAAAATATTTAAAGAAAGTTTTTGTCAGAGCCCTTGTTGTTCTCAATTTTGACATTAATTTTAATTTTTACACCAGACATATATATCGGTTCAAAATACCGGTTATCAGTCTACTTGATCTGTAATAACAGCACTGGCCCTGAAAAACACATAAATGTCAACCCCTATTATCGGCACCGATATTAAGCTTTTTGTGGTTATCGGTATCGGTCATTTTCAAAACCGAGATTTGCCAATAAAATTATTTAAATGCATTTAAAGAAAGTTTTTGTCAGAGCCCTTGTTATTCTTAATTTTGACATTCTTTTTCATTTTTACACCAGATAAATCAGTTCAAAAATGTATTGGTTTACTTGATCTGTAATAAACGATTTTGGCATCGGCTCTGAAAAATACATAACGATCAAACCCTAATAGCTGTTGACCATTTATAGCCTTGATGATCAGCACTGATATTAAGCATTTCTATGGTTATCGGTATCTGTCATTTTCAAACCCCATTTGCTAATAAAATAGTTTAAAAGCATTTAAAGAAAGTTGTTGTGTCAGAACCCTTGTTTCCTAGTTTTGACATTAATTTTCATTTTTACAAAAGACATATATCGTTTCAAAATAATGGTCATCGGTCTACTTGATCTGTAATAATCAGTATCGGTATCGGCCCTGAAAAAAACATATAGGTTGACCCCTAATCATAAATGTCTTTACTGTCACTTCTGATCAATTTAATGCATCATTGCTGAATAAAAGTATTCATTTCTTTCCCAAAACACATTTCAGTATGGTTTTCTGAAAAAAAACTAAATATTTAGTAATCTCTCTCTACATAAATATATATATATAAATTCTCTTCTAAAATGGAAAACCCCCACAAGCCCTCCAAGCCCTTAACAGATTGAAATACCTCTGTGCCAAAACTTAGTTTGAACCGCAGTTTCCCTGCCAATGATTCAGAGTCCACAGAGACAGCTGTCATTGACTGGGCGGGTTGGATCAGAGGGTATGGAGAGACAGATCAATCAGCACAGGAGAGATGAAACTGAATAGACTCCCTTTTCAGGGCACTATTGAACTGTTATTTAGCTTCCCCACCAATGACTGCTTACACAATCCCTCAGTCAATAGTAACGTAAGATTCAATCATCTCAGGTTAGTCATTTCTCTAATTAGATTCTAATGCGCTAAAGTGCTCTGCTTTTTTTGGTAACAAACGTCTCAAATGTAATGCATTTACGGAAGTCCAACGTAAATTGTTTGTACCTTGTCAAGCATTTAGGCTGGGGGCTCACCTAAGGTTCAATTACAGAGGATGGATGTGAATGGACAACTCATGAACAGTTTACTGTAAAAGCCTATTTTATTTGTATTAAAAAGATTTTTTTCTATTAAAACTGAACTTGAAGGTATCCCTGTGGGAATTGCTACAATAAAAAAGCATGCGTAGTCATAAATGTCTTTCTCAGCAAATCAATTTGATTTAAAATTAAAAGGTTAAATACTGCATCAACAAACAGCAGTAAGGTTGACAAGCAAATTTCCTTTAAGACCTTCTGTAGAGTTTTTCATTGACCCACATTTCCGAGACATAACGTCGCAATATCTCCCCTGCGTCTCTCGCAATCAGTATAATATCATTCTCATGAGCTTCCGCGCTCAGCTAACAATTGTCCTCTGTCGCAAGATGGAAACAGACAATATTAGCAGCTTTTGATGGCTCTGCAGGGAAGACACAGTGAGTTTTAAAACCCACTTCACCACATGCTAGCACTTCCAATAAACCAAAAAATGGCAGTAATCAAACACAACATTAGCTCCTGCAGAGGACAACTGTGGTGTACACTGGGGAATCACCTTGCTGTTTATATATATATATATATATATATATATATATATATATATATATATATATATATATATATATAACAACTTATTAATTCATGCTGGTTAAAACTTTTTCCACAAGTGTTATGGGATTCCTCAAATTTATCTCTGTTGAACTTTGTGAGCAGCAAGTTGTACTTAGTCATATTTAATATATTTTTTTACTTGAATAAAAGCACTTAACTTTCAGGCTATCACATGGAGCAGATATTTTGACAACCAGACACAACATGAAAAAAACAGAACTCTACATCTCTAAAAGACTGATTCACCTTGGTTTTGTTGCTGGAGTGTCTCTGTGAGGTCCTGTAGGTGCAGTAGAAGAAGACCTCCAGCGCCTAACAGCAGCAGGAACCAAAAGGAGCAGGGGAGTCTCATGACCGTTGATCGTAGGGACCTTCTTCTGCCTCCGCAGCTGGCCTCCAGCACCCTACACTCTACCCACATGACGGCCTGTGACGCACGGCCCTGACGGTGGGACCTACACATGCACACACGCACACAAAGAAAAAACACAGTACCTTAGCAACCTAGGCAGTCGTGACTGCTTTACTTCTGCAAGACGAGCTAGTCAGCAAGGGTCAGGAACTAGAATTTTTTTATGGTGCTATTTGAAGCACCCAGAAAACTCTAGCATTACAGTGCTTAAGTTTTGCATGCGCAAGCAGCACATACATTTTCAGAAAATGAAAAAAATCTCATTTGTTGAACACTTGTATTAGTTTAGCCAGTTAAAAATTGAAAAGGACAATGGGCCGTCTGCATTTGTGAATTTTTATTTCTGTATCTCGCGTACTACAACGTGCATGCATTTATATAAATAGCGTGTTGTGTTTTTGCAGATTTATCTGATGAACATTCTGCTGACTGCAAGGTCCCATTTCCCACAAGAGAAAGCAAGACTGAGAATAAGAAAGAGAGGTAGGGAGGCACGGTTGTGTGTCGAGTGTGTGCCAGGTTTGCTGTTCTCAGCAGGTGAGAGCAGCATAAGGAATCATGTGCTTCGAGCCTATAGGGACCTGAAGCCTACACGAAACATCTTGCCCTGCCTGTTCCACGTGTATCCTCTACACTCAGTGAGATTAGACTGCCTGACTCAACCGACCCACACAAACATAAATTCTTATTACAAACATTCATCATAGAATGTGCCTCGCAGAGCTCAACACCAAACAAATCTGGTGCACTGAGGAAGAAATTATAGACTGATGTGAATTAATTTGCTTTTAACATTATTAATAGGACTGCGCATAATAACGTTAAATCCACATTAAGTGGCACTTTTTCGCAAATAGACTGCAACTCGTTTTCAACAGATAGTAAAAGGAAGTGCTTAACCTTCAGAAAATGACTGAAGTCAGCTTCAGGAGGTCAAACTAAATTTTGCATGAGGTGTTTTATTTTGTATTCATTTTATATGAGGTTTGCAAACCTGTTACCCAATTTGGGACATGTCCCTGATTTTTGTGGTTTCATAATATACTTTAAATATACAAATTAAAGGACATACAGTATTATCAATATCATGGTATCGCGATAGTGATCACATGACGATATGAAACCGAAAAAACTGTAGATTTTAAAATACATTTAAACTTTTTTTCTAACATAAAAGGTCTTTACAGTATCTGTCAAATAACTAAAATCAAAAGCACAATATGACATCTTTATGATATCAACGTTTTTGAAAAATATCAACATTTCATACTTTTTGTCAGTTTGTATAGTTCTCTTTTGTTAATAATTTAGCATATTTTTGGCACTTTTGTGTGTCCCCGTCTTTGTTACGTCCTTTTGAGCCATGGGGCGTAACACCAGTCAATATCACTAAATACTAATACTAGCCTAAATTAAAAAATTAAAATTAAAAAATACAAATTTAAGCTCACTGAAGATGAGTAAACAGTCAGTGGTTAAATAAGAATAAGAAACTAATTACAACCAATAGGACAAAAAAAACTACAGTAGAACAAATAAATAAGAAATGCTACATTCTTAATCTCTCCATCAAGTCTGTTTTCGCTGCGCTTTTCAAGGCGAAGCGAGCACTTCGTTCAGGCATTCAGCTCGTAATCCGGTGTTTTCCGTGCCTCAGAACGGCTCAGTTCACAGTGAATGCAGTGAACTTTTTTATTGCATGTGTTGTGAGTCTAGCGCACGTTTTGGAACGCAACGTCCACCAGTTATACTTTATTTTCTTGGCAGATGATTACAGAATTTTACTAGATTTGAACTGAGAAGCGTTTTTGTAAGCCTGTTTTCACTGAAGCTGGAGTTTAAAATTAAAGCTCTGCTGCCGTTTTCGTTAAAATAAAACTTTAAATATGCAGTATGAATTGCTGACAGCTAGCAGTTTAAATGGATAACGTTACTGCAGTCTAAATTCAAAATATCTCTTCCATGTGCAGAAATTAGGAAAGAAGTATTGCAGCTTCTCTACTGTAGTGTAAAGCAAGAATAATACACATATGAAATATTCATTTTAATTTATTTTACAGTGCAGTTGTTTTACAATATATGGCTATTACTTACTGAGAATGACTGGCATAAATGCCTCTTATCTGTTTATTCATGTTCTATAAATTCAAGACATCAACTTATTCAATACAAGGTATTACACAGACTTCACTATTCTAAAACTAAGCTTAGCAAATTCTATTCTTCTGTCTCCCCCATATGTGATAAGTGTAAAGTTGCAGAGGGTACCCTGGTACATCTTTTCTAGTTCTGTGTAGAAATATTCGAGTTCTTTGCCAAGGTCTATAACTGTGTTCTACTCCCCGACCCAATGATAGCAATTTTTGGTTGGTCAGATTTGCTTGAATCTCTCAGTCCGAAGGTACGGTTACCTGTCCAATATGGCATGATTGTAGCTAAGAAAGTTATTCTGCTTTTGTGGAAGAAAAATGTTAGGCCTCTCTTTTCTGACTGGTTAACTGGACTTACTTATACTTTACATCTGGAAAGAATCAGATACACCATCTCTGGGAAATCTGAAAATTTTGACAAAATGTGGGAACCCCTTTTTTTCTTTTCTGTTGAGCTACAAGGATTAGTGATGTACACAATTATTTTAGATTGGTAGCAATATTTTTTATTTATTTATAATATTTACAATTGTAATTATTCTTTGTTGGATATGTTAGTCTTGTATACCGTCATTCTCCTTTTTTGTCTTATTTTTGTGCTTCATTTTACACATTGCACAGATGTTTGTTATATGAAGGGTCTGTTTGTCTGTTTTTTGTGTTTGCAAAAACCATAAAAAAAGAATATTTAAATAAATGGCTATTACTGTCATAGGAATAACAATAATATAAAGTTGTTGTTGTTATTATTATATTCTAATATTTTTGGCTTCCTAAAACACCAGTATGAATGTAATTTAGACAGTATACCACGAATAAAAAGAAGGTTGAGTCCCTTTAAAGCTCAGGTACAAGTCAATTCACTGACTTTTTTCTGATTTAAGTTTTCTTAGTTAAGAACATGTGTTGGAGCTTTTAATTTTTATTATTTAAATTAGAATAATTTAACTTTAAAATGCACAAAATCTATTTCTTTCCCAAGTCTTCATCTTTTTTTGTTTTAAATATTGTAATAAATATTGTATCATGGAATTCATATCAAGATATTATCGTGTCGTGAGATTTTGATATCATTACATCCCTAGTAATTATACATATATATGTAGTAGGTGTGGGCGATATGACCAAAACCTTATATCATGATATGAGTAATTTTACTTCGCAGTAACAATATATTACAATATAGTTATTTTTGCTTTAAATTAGGTCTTTATGATATCAACATTTTTGAAAAAGATCAACATTTCATACTTTTTGTCACCAGTCAATATCACTAAAACTAATACTAGCCTAAATTTAAAAAATAAATAAATAAAAATAAAAACTCAAGCTCACTGAAGACAAGTAAACAGTCAGTGATTAAATAAGAATAAGAAACTAATTACAACCAATAGGACAAAAAAAAGTTACAAAGGTGATTTAGTGTGGAGCAGTGAGAGATTTTCTCTTTTTTGTTGTATGATTAACATGAATGACAGACAGCAGGAATATTAGACTGCTGTCACTTTAAGACCCACCTGGATTCAATATACTGTTAGACTTGTGTTTTTTTTTTCCCAGCTGTTTGCTTTCACTTAAGACCTAAATTACTGTGTTTTCGAGGATACTTGCAAAGACGGGCACTTTGACACAAAGTGTGTGTATTTAACCGCTCAAGGCCTATAAAGTAGCAAAAATAAGTGCACGCATATAGCGAAATGAGTTCTCTTTCGCTGCTGATTGCGTTTCAAAGTCTTAAAAGCACTTGTTTTTAAACCGCAATGTTTAAAAACGTGCACAAACAACAAGTTTCCGTGTCCAAAATTTTCACGTATATTCCGCCCACCCCTAATATGTGGCGAGTACCCCTGAAATGGGACAAAAACTTTAGCTGGTCCCATGTCATCAGAATAAATCAAAGCCCAGCAATTACAGAAATTATTTGTACCATTGTAAATGTAGCTTCATTTGCTTTGCAAAGTCATTTTCATTTGCTTGAAAGCATTTTCCATTCAGCGCTTAAATGTAAGTGCCACATTTTCCACTGTAAAACCGAACATCAAGCCTTTGCCAGATGGAAAGCGGCCTTATCATCTTCCCACATCAAAACACCAAAATTGCAGCTTGATGTGTACAGTCGCATCTTTGCAGGCAATCACAGCTGAGGTGATGGGGGTTAGATTTCTTTAACAACAGCTTTGAGTAAAAAAACACCCCATGCACCTGCTCCTTCATGGATGCCCCCTTTCCTTTTATCTGGGCTTGATTGCTTTTCCCTGGATCGGACCACTTCCCCTATTACCCCTGTCCCAGGATATTGCTGATCCCTGACCTGTATGATAGTTGGATTTAAAAAGGTCTTGAGTAGCACAAGGAAACCTGTGGATGTAATCTAGCGCTACTCTGCTCACTAGAGCCAGAGGATCTTCTGCTAATGAAAGCAGCTCTCTCTCCAGATGCTACCCTGCCTTTTAAGATCTTACATTTGACATCCACTTGCGATTATACTTTTAATTCAAACCCAGGTCAAAAAGGCTACTTTTTTTTCACTTTGGCAGTTTTTAATAATTCTTGCATCTATTAAGGCAACTGTTGTATTTGCCCATAAGTCAGACTCTAATTTTCATGCGAAATATGGAAATTAGATGGTTGGATAATTTTAAAGTTATTCTTTGAAAAAGTCATTTAAAAAAAGTTTTATTCTAATTACCATAAGGCCAAAGTCAAGGAGTTCAGGGAGTCCAGGGATCAGAGAAGAATAAAATCAAATACTACCTAAAAAGCACCTTTTTTTAAATTTCTTTTAATATTTTTCCAAATTATATTTTATGCACAGAGCTGGGATTACTTACAAATTGTAATCCGATACTGATTCCAAATTACATGACAAAAATTGTAGTTAGTAACGTAATCCATTACAATACACATTTCAGGTAATATAATCAGATTACTTTTGACCTAACTCGTTTATCACATTGATTTAAACAGGATAACCTTGTATTGACATAAAAATACAAAGAGTAAAAAAAGTATTCCATTTGTTGTTATCAATAACATGAAGCACAATAAACCTTACATTAAGTCAAGGTTTCACAAACTGGTTATGTGGGTTATGTGTTTAATAAAAAGCTAATAATTACTTAAATCATAAAATGTTAAATTAAAATAAATAATTGTAAAATCAATCAAAATAAAAAAATACTAAAAAATGTAATATTTTATTTGTTTACCTGCATGTCATAACCAACCATAACCAATGTCAGAAAACCAATGAACAAGCTAATATGGGTACTTTAGGTAAATATATTAGATGTAAGATGATCAGATTACAAAAAAGTTTGTGTGAATTTGTGCATTTGATGTGTTTGAGAGTCAAAAGCCTTCCAAAGACATAAAAATACATGGTTAAATAACCTACTGAGTGATAATTAAAATAGAAATGAATGTGTTTATCAGTAGTTGATACAATGTTGAAACACTTAAAAATTTAGGTTTTCTTAAAAAGTTTTCACCAGTTTCAACTTAAAAACTTAGGTTTACCAGCTGCCTTAAAATTTTAAGTTAAATCAACTTAAGTCATTTAAACTCACAAGTTAAATCAACTCATTTTTATTGTAATAAGTTAAAATGACTTTAGTTTTAAGCTGATTTAACTTAAAAACTTAGCTGCTGAACTTAGGTTTTTAAGTTGAATCTGGTGAAAACTTTTTACAGTGCAGTGGTCAAATGCTGTTTCACCACCTGACTAATGACTGATCTTTGTGTGAATGTCCACAAAACTTGAAGGCTTTCTGAATGTATATAAGCAGTAGGCTGTTTTAGAACTGAAAATGTAAAAGATGAAAAATAGGAATTAGTGAGAATCAATAAATTACGAATAAGATATTGCTATTGTGTACATGTTATGTAATCATGTAATCCATAAAAAAGCAACTGTAGTCTGATTACAAGTATTTTAAATTCGGGTTATGCGAAGCGCCCAGCGTTCGAACCGGAAAACAGGACTAATCACTTCCGGTTTTTCACTTCTGTACACAGCTGTAGCAGTAGCCTAGGTGATCTCTGATGTAACTGTTAAATTTCGCTTCGCTTAATTATTAATACACTTCTTACTTGTGATCAAACTTTTGTGTAGGCTATTTGATTTAATTAAAATGTCACGAATGTTAAAATATCAGAAACGGGAACATCCGAACAGCAGTTTTTGTTGTGTGCCGAGGGGAAAATTAACTCAGGGGTAAGTTTCCACCAGTTCCCAAAGGATGAATTAGTCAGGACGATTTGGGTCCAAAATATTAGACGTGATAATTTCGTTATAAGGAGACACACCACTGTCTGCAGTCGGCATTTTATGCCAGAAGATATAATTGAAGGGGGTCGACGACGGTTGAAATGAAGATGCTAATTAAACCTTTGTAATTTATATAGTACTAGACACAATTTTCTATGAAATACATAGACCTACACTTTATTGGCTGAATAATATTTACCGTTTGAATGTTGAGGTTATTAACTGTTGAATAAATGCTGACGCGGGACAAAATGCCCGATTTCCCAACACGTTACACTGAGCAATGCCATTGTACCATTTTAATAGGCTACTTTTAAACGCATATAGCTCAGTAATGTCAGCTTTATGTATTTTCTGAGAGGGGGAGGGATTTTTGTTGAGAAAGTCGGGGGAGAGACGCACACTTCGATTAGACTGGACAAACACATGCAGCATCTTAATTGTTAAGAAAATGGTATTCCTAATAAATGTCTCGAATATTTTGATTATGTCCAAAGCTTCTCTTTCTTTTTGGAATTATTAGACACATTTCACCATGTCTTTTCAAATGCCTAGGTCTGTTTCATTTCCTTAATTATAAAATTTTTAGCACTATTTTTAAACGTTTATTCAAGCAATAATATAAATTATCTCATGTATATGCTTGTTTAAAACCAGGGTTTAAAAACGAATTCCAAGTAAAAATGTTATTTTTTCTTTACATTTCCAGAGAGCGAACCGAACGAAATTAAACATTATTTAATAAATTCAAGGAACTATAATTTCCTCATTTGCCTCATTCCTCATTCCTTCATTTGATACAACTATTATAGCTATTAGGGATGGGAAGATTCCCCGATTCACTCGGTGCATCGGTTTAAAAAGTTAACGATGCGATGCATCGGTTTAAAAAGTGCGCATCGGATACAAATTGGCATTTGTATCGCGATGCATCGTTTCTAACATTTCTGCATCGGTAAATCCCGATTTATTTCTTTATAATTATTAGTAGACATACTTTTATTATTTAGAAAGTGGAAAAATATTGTTAGATTGTTTTCTCCCCTCTGAACTGCTTCTCAAGCACGTCTCACTTCACTGCTGCGTGAATGAAGTAGCCTATCACAACACTACAGAGACCGGGGCGTGTCCAGAAAGTCACATAGAGCAGGGATTCTCAACCGGTGGCCCGCCAGATGGCTTAAAATTAACTTAAATTTTATCCTAAAATGGTCAAAGCACGGCCTCTTTCGTGTTCTGTGATTGATTGCTTTGGACTCGGCGCAGCAAGCCTCATCGCATACAGACTGAACGGCGGCTCAAAACTTTCAACCGCGGCACGCAAACATCATCAGAGACCTGCAAGGGACTGATTTTTTTGTCCCGCTCCTGCAGAAATGTATGTTATTTTGTCCCACTCCCACCAGCAAAAGCCCACATAAAAGTAACCCATACCCCCGCGGAAAAACGGGTCTCTACTTCATCTCCTGACTGTATGAAACAAACCCTCGCACTAATGTAAAAGTAAAGACGATCAGAGTAATAGTAACAATGACACTCTTGCATATCGGAGTCTAGGCACGCATAAGTCCGCTGTTGATTCATGAACTAGTCATGCTTTCGGGGCTCTGATCCATAGTATTTTTGTGTGAAATTTCTAAATATTTGCATAGTTGTCAAAATGAATGTCTTGTGAGTGTTTTATAATGGATGCTCACCCATAGAGGTGGATCTTGTGAGGGTCAGTGGTGTTTATGCACATATGAGCACCAGCATCAACAGATATAGAATGTATTTGCTGTATTTTTCATTTGTATGTTCATTTTATGATGGATACAAACAGCAGATATTCGGTCAGTCCAGTTCAAATGGACAGGTTTAGTGAGTGGTATTTTGGCATCTCCCTGTTGTTCTGTTTGGCAGGTTCACTTACTTTAGAAAAAGTACTCTGTAGTTGTTTAGAATGTCTGAATTAAAGAATTCA
>NC_133373.1:43474377-43522424 GCF_049309525.1 Garra rufa
TGACAATATATGGTTTACTGAAGTTCGTATTATTGTAATTTTCATTAGAACAATGTATACTTATAATGCAATGCGTTAATCACTGCTTAGAATATTATGAACTATGCTATGTGCGTTATGTCAAAGCCACATCATTTCACAGACGGATTCATTTTAAACACTTGGCTGACGTTATGAAGTAAGTTGAAGTAAAAATATTATTAAATGTGGTATTTTCACGTGCTTTGAGATGTAGCACCATTTTTTACACAGCACCGTAGTTCACTGAGAAGCTACGCAAACAGCTGTCATTATCGCAAACGATTTCTTTTTGATTTTATAATCGTTCGATTAAATCGATTTCAATTATGAACACGATTAGGCGTAGCTTCTATGTGAACTACGGCTCTGTGTACTACATGCTGCTTCATCTCAAAACAGGTGCTGGAGATTTACGGCTAATCAAAGAACCGGCTTTATTGACAAAATGCGCACGACAATCGCCTTCGATTAATCGCCCAGCCCTATAAACAACAAAAAAGAGAAAATCTAACAATGCTCTTGAATAAATCACTTTGGTAACTTCAATAAGACGAAATATCCATTTAATTTACACAGTGAAGAATATGCAGCGTTTTTATAGATTTGATTACTTTATGCAATGAATGTTAATCGCTTAAAAAAATTATGGTAGTATTAGTTTTTTTGAGATACTGACACTGGTGATAAGAATTATGACATTTCTATGGTATCAAAACTTTTAAAGACCTTATTTAAAGCAAAAATAATCGTTTTATATATATATATATATATATATATATATATATATATATATATATATATATATATATATATATATATCGTTATCATGAAATAAAATTACTCATATCCCCACGGCTAATAACCCTACATGTAAAAATAATTAATTATTAACAAAATTAATAATAATTATTATTATTTTTGCTGTTTTATATTAATAATATTTCTTTATATTTATTGTTTATATATATCTGTTGATATAAAATTAAATATTTTAATATTTTTTGACCATAAAAGTTTTACCATAAATTCATATTTTTTATAATTATTATTGTTATTAATAATTACATAATTATTATTAATACTGACTCTATTATTATTATTGTTATAAAATTACATTAGGAATAAACTTACAAATTCTATTTAACAACAGTAACAATACATTTTTGCAAATAATTAACACTTTAAGATATTTTATAGGCAAAAAAAATAATCTATTTGTGTGGATAACAAGTATATTTGACACATAATAAAATATGATTTGCATAAATGTTTTACATACACTGTAAAAAAAAATGACCATGAATTTAACTGTAAAAATGCTGTTAAGTGAATAACAGTAAGTTCCCCTATATATGGTGTAAAACTGTATTGGAAATTGTAAACCATTGGAAAAGTATACCATTTTTAGAAGTAAAAAAAAAGAAAACGTAAAATTTACAGTGGACAAATTAATTAACATTCCCAGAATTCCCTGCATTACATTTTTTTAAATTAATGTTTTTTTGTTGTTGAAATAACCTTCTTTTTTCATATCAGTTTTGTACATTACGGTTGTATGTTACACCTAATGTTGTAACATACAACCATTATTTCACTTTCATGTGTGTTACCATGATGGTGTTTAGTGTTTGTGTGAATGACACTGTGCACCTTCTATATATGTTAATATTTAAAAGCTTATTGACTTTCTCATCACCACCTGCTTTTGGTGGTTATCAGTGTATTACAAAGTTGCAAAACAGATTTCAGTACTTCAATAGGTTGGTACATTATGTAGTTAATGAAATTATGGTATTTAATGTAAATTTAAGTGAAAACCGCAAAACGGTAAAATTCTGAAGAAAAAAAACAGCTGCCGTTTTTTTACCGTAAAAATTTAAAGAATTTTTTTACAGTGTATGTAATGTAGGAATATTTGATTTGGATAAATTATAAAACAACACATACATTGTTCAAAATCAAGATTAAATGAGTTAAAACGAGCACATCTTTTGTGTGAGTTTTGCTAGAAAACCGTGGTGTTACATAAACATACAAAAAGCTACATTAAAAAAAAAAAAACTACATTATTCTTCAATGTGGAAGCGTATGGGTGAGACTTCTGGTTTATTAGCCACTATAGGGAAATAACGGGAAGAATAACAACCGTTCAGTAAATGGTAAAACTGTTTGCACTACAAACCAGTGTGTTCATAATTAAGACAATACATTAAAATAATATGGTAAGACACACCTATTTGCAATATCAAGTAGCAAAACAAGCTGTTTTCTACAGCTAAAAATAGCTGGATGTGGATGAGACCGTAAGCCAGACCTATAAAATTTACAAATGGTTTCGCCCACTTTTACGGGAAAAAGAAAGTGGATATTCTGGATATTTAGTAAAAAAAAAATGTTGAATAAAAAGTTTTTGTCCAATCTTCCTCTGCTTGCAGAGGGAAGAACTGTATTGATTCCCAGGCATGTGTGATATTAACCTGCGTGGATTAATGATTAGAGACCCGCCAAAGCCTTTTCATTTACAGATCACAGCATTTTTTCATTAAGTAAACCGCTCCTAGAACATGATGGAGGAAGGGCTGTGATTACTTGGGGATCAAAGGAAGGACAGAGAGGGAGGTTAAACCTGGTCCTATGTGTACACAGGACCCTCATCCATCAGCCGCTTTCTGCATGGATATACTGAATAATCTGTAAAAAAAGAGCATGAATCTCAAAAATCTCCTCAATTTCTTTCTCATCTCATCTCGTCTCTAAAAATCTATGCCCACCCGTTTTGGTCTCATAAATCAAACGCATTGGCACCGTATTTGCAGACAGTTCATTGTAGGCTATATCTTATAATCCATAGCTGTCACCCATCAGTAATTACTTGCACCACGTGATTGTTAAACTGGGATTTAGGGTGATCTGTTTATTACAAAACGCCTTGTCGTGAGGTACAGACCATCCTTCATCAGTCATTAGAGTGCTGTGTGGCGTGAATCACCAATACAGATTATGCATTATGTGGGAACCTTGAGCATTCATTATTTAGTAATTAATTATGACACGAGAATACTTACAAAAAAACATGCATCAAAAACTGACGCGAAAGAGAAAACGTTTTTGATTAGAATCATTCTTTTTGTTTTCTTTGTGCACAGAAAGTATTCTCATAGCTTTATAACAAAGGTCTCGGATTTCATCAAAAATATCTTAATTTGTCTTTAAAAGAAGGTTGTGAACGAAGGTCTCACAGGTTTGGAACAACATGAGGGTTGGTAATTTGGGTGAACTGTGCCTTTAAATATAGCACAGACGATGACAATAACTTTGCAAAATGATTCATTAATATTTTACACAGACTCATTTATTGCCCTGCTTCACACAGACACTATTTGGCATTATCTGAATTTGAAAATAAATAAATGAATAAATACAATTTCTCACAAATCCAATATTTCTGACTCTATTTGAAGGCTACATATATCACACCCTTAATAAATAGTTTTAATTAAACTACAAATCTTTAATAGTCTTTTTTCCATTTGAATCCAATTAAGTACAGCGTCTAAATTGACTAAGATGCAACCTGCTGAGTACATATTCCCTAACGTCCTAAGAGACACAGTGCCATAGTAACCGGCCCCATGCGAATCTCCAGATGCTACTGTCTGCCACTGCTCTCACTCAGGTCTTTTTATCCTTCTACTACCCATTAACCTTACCTTGATTTTTTTCCCCAAGCAGGACATTTTCACATTCTTGTTGGTTTTAGAACAATATCATGGTTTTAGTCATGAGATCCGTCTAAATATAAGAGTGGTTGAAGAAATGGTTTCTCATTGGAACAGATTTGTAGAAATTTAGCATTACCAGCATTGGTATGGATCTGTAGTGAATGGGTGCCATCAGAATGAGAGTCCAAATAGCTGATAAAAAAAAAAATCACAGTAAAAAAACAACATGAATCCAGTCCGTCAATTAATGTCTTGTGAAGTGAATTTAAGTGATTGTAAGAAACCAATCCATTGTTAAAACATTTTAACTGTAAAAAGTAGCTTCTGGCTAAAATACAGTACAAAAAGGTCCATAATAATGCTTCCTCCAGTGAAAAAGTCCATCCTCTGTTGTCCTCTAACATCAAAATTCAGCTGTTTTGAACTGAAAAAATTCTTAACCTTTGCACATTTCTCAGAAAATATGACTTGTTCAATAGAGATAGAAATATTATGGACAGAAAGAGTAAGAGATATTTTAAGAGTAAGCAGTAGTTTAAAGGTCCACTGAAGTGCTTTGAAGCACACAGGGTTATTCTGTGTTGACATAATTTACACTAAAACAGGAAGACAGAATACTTTTTTAAATAGCTAAGTGTTTCGTTTTTATATCACAGCTTGGGCCAGAGCCGCTAAGCTCAGGAAAGCCGCATTTGACAGCGTATGATAGCTATAATCTTATCCATATCGCTATAAAAATATAGCATTCTGTGTAGAATTCAAATGAGTCCAATGCCTTTTATTGCTATTTCGCCCCAATGGAAAGCATATTTACATTGTCTGAATCTGTCGCTATACCCCATTTAGTGCACTACATGTCTTTCACCGTGTAGAAGATACAAATTCTGTGAACAAGTGACTGATTTCAGCCATAGCTTTAGCGTCTATTTATAGTGTTCATAGTATATGTCTTCAAAATCATTGATTCATATTGGCAGAAGTTAGAGACTGTAAATTTCGAATGTGCATATCTTGTAAATGCAAAGACACTAGCTTATTGATAACCTTAAGTCTAACATATGTATACTAAAAGCCAAAAGACTTCTATTTTGATTTCATGAGGACTTTAAAGTTAGTAACACCTTGATGGATTTGTTCATTACAAACATGCAGCTTTTCGCTTCACAAGATGTCAATTTGATGGATTGGATTTGCATGGATTATTATGATGTTTTTAGCAGCTGTTTGGACTCTCATTCTGACGGCACCCATTCACTGCAGAGGATCCATTGGTGAGCTGGCCGAGGTAAGGTTGCTCTCGGCGGGTTCATGAGTGCTGAATGGCCGCTGACGCCCCCTGGAACTCACATCTCTGAAATCATCAAAACAAATTTTCAATAGACGTTATCTTTTTTAACAAATCGCATATTAGAAGTCTAAACAAGTACTGTACATACTCACCTAAAAACTTTTTAATTTGAGGATTAGGGCAAATTAAACTTATTTTGTCTTCTGGGAAACGTAAATTTTTTCTGTAGCTTTTGACGGGCAGTACTAAAAAAAAAAAAAGATATTTAAGCTAAATAAGAAAAATGTACACATTCTGTTCAAAAGTTTACACCCTCTGGCTTTTAATACGTTTTTACTTCTGGAGCATCAGTGAGCATTTGAACCCTCTGTAATAGCTGCATGAGTCCCTCAGTTGTTCTCAGTGTAAAAAGATGGATCTCAAAATCATACAGTCATTGTAGGAAAAGGTTCAAATACACAAAAATGTGAAAAACCCAAAGGATTGGTGGGACCTGAAGGATGTTTCTGAAGAACAGCAGGCAGTTTAACTGCTCAGGACGAACAAGGGACTCATGAATATCTATCACAAAACAAAAAAACAGAGCTGTGAATCATTCTGGTAACAACACAGCATTAAGAATCAAGCATAACTTTTGAACATTTTTATAAATTCAACTATTATTTTCTCTTGTGGACTATATGTAAACATCTTTTATGTGAAATACCTTATTCAGGTCAGTACTAAATAAAAAATAACATGCATTTTGTATGATCCCTCTTACTTTGGTCAAATAATTAACATTTTGCAGATTCTGCAAGGTGTATGAAAACTTTTGACTTTAACTGTATACCAGGGCAAATTGTATACCCTGCTCATAGAAAGCATGTTTAATTAAATTATGTAAGAATCAAAAGACTCTCATTCTGTTGGCACCCATTCACTGCAGAGGATCCATTGGTGAGTGATGCTAGATTTCTCCAAATCTCCATCTTGGATAGACTGAGTAAATTCCCAGCAAATTTTCACCTATGTGTGACCTATTCCTTTAATAGTTACCATGTTTGATGTTGATCCAAATACATGTCCTGCTTAGCCAAATCATGGTCAACACACATGGCTATCACCCAGAGGAAACTTTCATCCAGGTTCTCTTCTAGCACTACAGGTCCTCGTCTCTTACCAAGCTGCTCATGACACACAAAATGATCAGTGCTGACAGGTCAGTCATCACTGTGCCTTGCTCTCCCTCTCTCCCCTGTCATCTTGCGACCGGCCTCATGTTGTGACAGTGTAAATTACATCAGTCACTGCACTGGGGCGGACACACGCGAAATACATTTGGCTTGCTCGCAACGTAATGCAGACTGTGTTTTAACAACTCGAGTCCTTTCTCTCTTGCACACGCAGATGCACAGACACATACACATCGTACGACTCAGCACCATATGTTGACCTCCCTTACACATGAGGTGCTCTGGCCCTGGAGGGAAATAAATTACACACTAATATTACTGTGCAGCGGCACGATTCTCCAAAAGACAGATGTTTACTCGGGATGATCTTTAAACAACATCTCCAGACTTTTCCCATCTTTCCCTCTATTTAATGCTGGCCAAAGCTCTCTGTCGCCTGACTATGATGAGTTTAACTGCTGTAACTGCTGGTCTAAACCCTAGTAACTAGTGAGAAAGGAAAAGCTGACTCAAAATGATTTTACAAATTGTAAATAAACCAAAAAAGTGCAATTTGCAAATTAACACATTACCATATTTTGCTGTGGCAGGTAAGTTAGGGTTTCGCATTTATTCTTTATGTTGATTGCCATGCCAGTGGAAAACACATCACATTATGCTTGATCTTCAGTCGCTTCATTAATTAGCAAAAGCAATGTGAGTACTTGTATGCAGCCATCTAAATGCATGGTTCTAAATGGCAGGAAATCTATTTTAGCCGCATTCCACTAATGACGCACACTTTGGTATCCTATGACTTTTTCAATGCATTAGAGACACAAATACCATATTTCTTTGTATGAAGGACTGTTATCTAACATGAAATTAGGCTTGCATTAAAAGTAGGACATTTTATTAGCATCACATTGTTTTAAGTTGCTTTCAAACAATGTGTATTGTGAACTTGACTAAACGCATAAAATATTCCCCCCTAAAATGGGGATTTTGGCCTGTTCCACTGAGTTTTTGGCCTTATCAAAATCAAAAATTCATAAATTTCATAAATGTCCATAATTTATTGTAATACTCTTTACATTTGTGACACCTGAGAAGTAACGTAATCTTGACCCTTCTACAGCATTACAGAATGACAAGTAAAATCTCAGTCCATTTTCTCAATTTTTACACAAATTGTTGTGTTGACCTAATTCGTCAAGCTGCTAAACCATTTGTACAGGTTTCCCAAGTAAAAAAAAATTTCAGCTGTGCCGATATACAGCCGTATTGCATGGCTACAAGTGTGATATTGCATTTATACAACAGTTTGATGGCACGAGTGTGTAATTACATAAGAAACAACAATAGAGTGTCTGTAAAAAAAAAAAAAAAAAACTTTTGTGCAAAACTACAGTACCAGTCAAAAGTTTTTGAACAGTAAGATTTTTACGTTTTTGAAGACGTCTCTTCTGCTCACCATGCCTGCTTTAATTTATCCGAAGTAAAATTAAAACAGTAACGTTTCTGAAATATTTTTCTTATGTAAATAACTGTTTTCTATTTGAATACATTTTAAATTTTAATTTATTCCTGTGATTTCAAAGCTGAATTTTAGCATCATTACTCTAGTCACATGATCCTTCAGAAATCATTCTAATATTCTGATTTGCTGCTCAAAAAACATTTAGTATCATCATTATTATGTTGAAAACAACTGAAAAGATTTTTTTCAGGTTTCTTTAATGAATAGAAAGTTCAGAAGAATCATTTGTAATATTATAAATGTCTTTATCATCACGTTTGATCAATTTAAAGCACTGTCACTAAATAAAACTATTAATTTCTATCATTTCTTTAACCAAAAAATGCTTTTTTTTCAGATAAATGCTGATCTTTGGATCTTCCTATTCATAAAAAAATCCTGAAATAAATTTACTTAACTATTTTAAATACTGAGACTAATAATATGACTAATAAAATGTTTCTTAATCAGCTAATCAGCATATCAGAATGATTTCTGAAGGATTATGTGACACTGAAGACTGGAGTAATGCTGCTGAAAATTCAGCTTTGATCACAGAAATAAAATACATTTTACAATATATTCAAATAGAAAGCAGTTGTTTTAAATAGTACAAATATTTCACAATACTGTTTTTGCTGTATTTTATAAATGCAAGCAAGAGACTTCTTCAAAAAACATCAAAAATCTTACTGTTCAAAAATTTTTGACTGGTAGTGTACTTCCTTCCACCACGGATCTCAAGTTGACAGTTTACCAGCTGAGCCCAAGCCTCTGTTACTAATTCAAAAACGTCACTTTAGAACTAGCAATGAAGGAACGTTGAGTTACTTAATTGAAAGCTTATTGTAATACTGTATTAAAAGCTCACTGTATTATGTAGAGTCGAGTATTACGAAAGAGAGATGGACTGAGCAAGTGTGATTACCTGCATCTGATGCAGCATTTATTCTTTGTTGTACTATCCTTTCATCTGTTAAGGGTGATTTCCGATGATAGAGCTGTTCAGTGCATTAATTTATTGGCTGCGTCTTACAAGGTTTTGTTGAGGTAAAAATAACTTTGTTTACAACAGCATTTCAGTCTCTTTCAATAGAAAAGTTTTACTGCTGACTCACTCATAAAAATAATCTCGTCACCATCTAACATCAGAACAATTTAATTAACCCTTTGGTTGTGTTTGGATTCCTGTCACACCTTTGATGTTACCTGTCAAAAATGACCGGACTCCAAACAACTGCTTATAAATCTCTCATTATGCTATATTATCACCAAATATTGGATTCTAAATACATTGTAATAGACTGAATAATGTGTAAGAATGTAATAAAGTGAAAGAACGCACTCTAAATGTGTATTTACTAGACTTCATCACGTAATGTAATGCACTCTGTAGGTGTGTTTTGTTAGTTTTTTGCAATATACTCGATAATGTCAAATCGCACATCGAACAACAATTACGATATTATCACAGACAATATATAATCGCACACCCCTACATCCATCATAAAAGTTGCTAGGCAATTCAGTCAAAAGTACAAAGGCAGTGCTCTGCTATACAGCACTGAAATCATATAAAATATAATGCAATATCTTACCCTCAGCCAAAACTCTTTGCTCTGGAACAAATAATAGAATAATGAGACCAAAGACTGCCTGTTAGATGTACAAAAAAACAAAAACAAATTATATATAGAGTCATCAGAGCCAGTGGCAAATTCCAGAAGAGCTGGCTGAGGTAAAGCTGCTCTTAGCAGGTTCAGCAGGTTCAGCAGGTACCACAGAAGCCCTGGAGCTTACATTTCTGAAAACACTGAAGCCAATTTGCATATAGACATTAGTCTAAACAAGTAAATTCTCACCTAAAAACTCTTAAAACTACATTCCGTGACACAAAAACAGTAATATTTATCAAATTAAGATGGATTTGGGGTGTCCGCCATAACACTCACTGTGAAAAATACGGCTATTCGGCAACTGCAGTGATACAAATGTGGAAACGATTGGAGTTCCGATATCACTAGAACATCGCATTCCTCTCCAATAAAGACCTCGCCAATCTTGACGGCCATCGGTGCTACACCATGGGATCCTGATGAGTTCTCTACAATCAGACATTGGTACAAACTGTTGTTTGGTCTGGCCAGAGGAGAACTGGTCCCCCGACTGAGCCTGGTTTCTCCCAAGGTTTTTTTCTCCATTTCTGTCACCTGTGGAGTTTTGGTTCCTTGCCGCTGTCGCCTCTGGCTTGCTTAGTTGGGGACATTTTCCAGCGATATCGTATACTATTTGAACTGAACTGACGATGATATCACTTAATTCATTGATGAACTGCCTTTAACTGAAAATTGATTGTTACCATAATGCGTTACTTACACACTGTAGAGAATTTTGGTTAGCTCAAAGAATTTAAGATGATCAATATATGTGTGTATATATGCATGAGACTGTTTCTCTCATCACATATACACTGCAAACTCCACCAGGTCTTACGACCAATGAATAGGATGAAATGAGTTATTTAAAACATACATTTCAGTCAGGGAAAGTAGTTTAACTCACAGGAAATCGTGTATAATAATCGTCATTAAATATACGCGATTTCCAATTTCTGATCAGTAACAGTAATGATGATATCGACTTGTTTCTTTGTCCAGCAAATTACTCAGCGATACTCATTACTCTGACGTTGGCCCGTCGTCACGGCAACGCATTTTACTAACCAGAACGGAGTCAAAACAATTGAACAGAATAGGGCTTAAGGTAGCAATATGAGATCGAAACAGTTTAAGTGACTTTGTAATGTAAGCATTCAGCACAGAGAATCATTATATGTGAATATATGGTTGTTTATTAAACTATTCTACTTACAAACGATCGCACATAGACCAACGTACATAAAACACAAATAGACAGAGAACGCGCGAGAGAGAGAGAGTAAGAGAGAGAGAGAGAGAGAGAGAGAGAGAGAGAGTAAGAGAGAGAGAGAGAGAGAAAGTGAGTTTGCAAAGGGACAGGAATGAAACGGTTCTGAACATCCTGAAATCGTTTCTTTTATAAAACGCCTTAAACGCAGCTATCTACGTTTGTAGAAAGGACGGATACTTGCAAGCTTGTTGTTGTTGTGCATTGTTCCGTTTGTGTTCAGTTCAGAAAGTCCTTTCCAGTATTGCAGGCCTCATCATCTCCTCCGCTAGGTGAGACCCCCCCCCCCCCTGGATCTGGGGGGAGGTGCGGGTGACGTGTCTTTGTGTCCCGAAGGCAAGCGCAAGAGAGAGATGAGGCAAGGTTTATAAACCTGTAGGTCGTTCACGCCCACAGTTGGACCTTGACCAATCCGGTTGATCTGAGTTTTGGAGGGAAGATTGAAAGTCTTTGTCTCTCACAATGGGGTTTCGCATGTGGAAGCTGATTGGTTGTTTGGCCACAAAACTTTCAAAAGTTCAATAATACATATAAAGCAAGGAGTTATTAAGATGCCACAAACATTAACATTTAGGGAATAATAAATGCTGCTCATAGACACCAAACATGATCTATGAATCTTCTCGGTTGACTGAGTGATTCTAAACGTGAGTCTTAGCATGCACAATGATTCACCTATTGCGGATTAATGTTTGAGGCCGACATACATAACAGAAACAACAATATAAGAAAAGGTAACACATTGATACATGTACATTTCTATATAACTGTATGTGGGACTGCATGTCTGAATAAGGAAAGTCTATCTTTCCCTGAACTCCTGTAGGAGTCTTATCTTGATGGTGGGGGGATGAGCTAGATAGTGACCAAAGGTCTGGCTCATAGCACATAGGTGTTAATCATGGGGGAGAAGTCATTTAAGGAATATAACTAGTTATTTCATGTCTGATGGCTCCAGGCACTACAACACTATGGTGCTGTTTAAATACTGTGCAGTTGCTTTGACACAATCTGTATTGTAAAAGGCGCTATATAAATAAAGGTGACTTGACTTGACTTGACTCTCAGCCAATCAGATTTCAGGACCAGAAAGAACTGTTGTATAAATATGTATATATACCAGGTCCAATTTTATACCCTGCTCATGGAAAGCATGTTTAAATTAATTATTTAAGAATAAAAAATCTAAGATGTGCATTGGAAGTCCTACACATGGCAGTCTTCATAGCTTTACCCTGCAGTTGGTCCACTCATCGCCTATGTCACCAGCCTATATTCCATTCAGACAGTGTGACGAGCAGATCTTTTGAATGTCAAACCCCTCATCCTCTCAGGGCCTGACTAATCATAAAGAGTGAGAACTTGTCTTTTTACCTTCTCCCGGAGCTTTCTGATTTTGTCCTTGACATTCAGACAGCAGACTCTGTCATGAGGCTCACAGAGGAATACTGTGTGGGTGCGAGGTGTGTGGTGCTGAAGAGCTGGTGAAGACTCACGTTACGAAACATTAAAGTGATACTCTATCAAGCAGGGCTGAAGTAATTACTGCAGTGCTGTGAGAAAATAAATTGATATTATACTGTTGAGTTACTCGTACACTTTGAATACAACATGCATCGTAGAAAGAAACGTTTGTGAAGTCATTCAATTACTGTAGTACTACATAAGTCAATAACGTGCACCGGTCCATAGAGCCCTGTGAGGGCAGTAGTCTGTAGTAGGGCTGCATGATTTGGGGGGGGGGAAATTTGAATTTTCAGATAAAGAAAAAAAATGCACAATAATAATAATAATAAATAATAATAAAATGCTGAAGTAAAAATAAAATAATAAAATAAGTGAACCTAAGTCAACATCAGACTAAAATACTGTCCCAGACTAGTGTTACTAGTAATATGTTTGGTCTACACCTAAACATTAAGCAACAAAAGAGAGTGGCAATTCCAAAAGTATGCATCACAAACATATTTACAATGTATGATGGAAAACAACTAAGATCCCGTCATCTTAAACTGACCGAGTGTGCAGCCAAAACAGAAACCAAAGTGATTTCTGTTCTTAAGTGGTTGTTTTAAAATGTTACGACTCTCTGCGGTCTCCGCAAACAGCAAACATCCATTAGTATAATGCTAAAAAATGCATGAGTTGTCCCACAAGTATTATTTCCACAGAATTCAGGAGGCCATAATATAGGCAATTTCTATGGCAGCGAAAGCAAAAAATAACCCTCTGTACAGACCGGGGTGAAATACAGAAGAAACTGTTACTAGACAAAGTGACCCGATAATGACCAAATGTTGCGCAGCCAATCAAATCAATCCCCTTGTGGGGGAAAAGAAGATCTCTGACATTCATAATTCACTCATGGGTGAATAGTTGATGACCCAGATTAAAGATTAAACTTACAATTCTTTTTAAATTGCTGAAAGAGACATACATTTGGTTGATGTAGCATATAAAGTGGCTTTAAAGAAATATTTTGGGTTTAATACAAATTAAGCCTAACCAACAGCAATTAAATTGAATGGAGCCAGTGCATAAATAGTAAATAAATAAATAAATAAATAGTTTCAATAGTACAGAACTCTGTGCTAACATTATTTTAATGTATATTTTAATTATTTTAACATTTGTGTATTCATATCATTGCAATTACAATGTAATGCTGTAGCCCTAAAACAACTATGAAAAAATGGTCTCGAAGAAATTACAGCTCAAATAGTAAATAAGTATTAACAACAGAATTTGTGTTTTTATGTGTTTTAGAAAACTTTGCTGTATTTTCACCCATTTTCAACCAGAAATTGCTAGTAAATTTTTACAAACACACTACCAGTCAAAAGTTTGTAAACAGTAAGATTTTTAATGTTTTAAAATAAGTTTCTTCTGCTCACCAAGCTTACATTTATTTGATCCAAAGTAGAGCCAAAACAGAACAATTCTGAAATATTTTTACTAATTAAAATGGTTTTCTATATATTTTCAAATGTAATTTATTGCTGTGATAAAAGCTAAATGTTCAGTATAATTACTCCAGTCACATGATCCTTCAGAAATCATTCTAATATGCTGATTTGCTGCTAAAAACATCTATTATTATTATTATTAATATTTAAATCAGTTAAGTACATTTTTTTTTCAAGATTTTTTGATGAATAGAAAGATGCAAGGATCAGCATTTATCTGAAATAAAAACTTTCGTAACATCATACACCGAAAGCTTGGAGTATAATTTATATTGAAGTATTAATTATAGAAATTAATATATTAATTTAGCAAGGATGTTTTAAAATTATCAAAAGTGATGATAAATATTTATAATGTTACAAAGGATTTCTATTTCAGATTTCAGATAAATGATGTTCATCTGAAAATTCTACTTGGCTGTTTTTAACATAATAATAATAATAGTTTTTTTGCGCAGCAAATTAGAATATTAGAATTATTTCTGAAGAATAATGTGACTGGAGTAATAAAGCCAAAAATTCAGCTTTAAAATCACAGAAATAAATTACATTTGAAAATATTTTCAAATAGAAAACAGCTATTTTAAATAGTAAAAATATTGTAATGTTTTGGCTGGATTTTTAATTAAATAAAAGCAGGCTTTGTGAGCAGAAGAGACTTCTTTAAAAAACATTAAAAATCTTACTGTTCAAAAACTTTTGACTGGTGTAAATACAAACGTAACACATTGAATTAAACATTTTTAAGTAGGAATGTTTTTTTTTGTAAAACATACTCCAATAATCTTTTTATTTACAACTTAAAAAAATAGTCTTCTAAATGTATTTTATTTTGTTTTAATTATATATTTTTGTTTATTTATTTATTTATTTATTTATTTCTGGAAAAAGTGAAAAAATATCAAAAAGCATTAAAAAAATTCTGCAGTAATTTAATTTCATCAAAGCATTTCAGGATGATTTATGACACCGCGCACATATACATGAGACAAAGTGCCGGTCAAAAAATGGTTTCAGTATCAACCACTCCTCCGTTTATCATTATCGTTTGGAAAAACACACACAGAACATGTGCTAGAAGGTCCTGTCCTTTGAGCACATCTATTTCTTAACTAGAAGCTGGTGGGGGCATGTCACCATCCTATTTATAGCCTGCCGAGAAATAATTCAAAGGAATCAGAGTGAAGATCTCTTAAATCTTCCCTTTCAGAGTCCTACACGGAATGAAAAAGGAGAATGTCTCTTTCTGCCTCAAAAGCCATCTGTATGAGACAGTGAAGCACACCTCTGAAAAGGTGTGAGTTATATCGTGAACATCACAGTGATGGATGTGGCATCTGTCGGACAGACAGAACAGCACACATGGCGCTTGTTTCCAACTGTGACGGCCGATAAAAAATTAAAGCCCTTTCTACAAAAGAACTTTCAAAAGTGAATTTAAATGCATGTTGGAATACGAACTACATACTCTTAAAGGGACATTACACCCAAAAAATGACAACTCTGTCATTCCCAAAGATTTTCTTTGCACATTTACTTGCACTTTATGGGAAAAGGAGATGAAAGGGTGAATGATTGATGGTTTTTGAGTTCCCATGCAGAAGGAAGTCATGTACTGGCAAACTATCTCTTTAAACCAACTGAAAATAAACACACAAACACTCACTTGCTGACACTAACGTTAACTGTTAGAAGAACGGGCTGAGTCAGACTTCAGTCCAACAGATGCTTAGAAAACCGACTTGTTCAACTCATTAAAGTGACATTCATCATTTCCACTTGAACAACACATCGAATGAAACAACATTACTGCCCCACAGTTAAACAACATAAGTAATTGCCACCCAAACTAACGGCAGCGATACTGACCGCGTTTCCACTTCTCCTCACTCACTTCTCCTCAGCACCGCAGTCCAGACTCGGACATTTGTACTTTCTTACCTCTTTGAAGCTCCAGTTTCTCGCCTGGAGGATCTATTTCTACTCTTTCCTGTAGAAATAAACGCGAAAAAGCCGTTAGCACACGCAACACTTACCTCAACAATCTTCATAAGGCTCAAATGTGCCGCTGTGGGCGCTCCACTTGGTTTGGGCTGGCTGAATTCAACGGTTCAAATTTCAGTAGCGAGTTAGTAACTGAAGCATGGCACGTAAATAAAACGTAGCCCGCGATAAAACGCCTATCTGTGGCCGGAGTGTAACTTTAAAGCGACTGGCAGCGGTGTTAGGTGAGATGTGAACGGTAACGCGCCGCGCTCGTGTGTGTTGGGCGTGCGCATCCTGTGCTTCTATTCTCGCGCGCTCTCTAGGGACACCGATGCTGCTGCTGATATTGCCAAGCAACAGCTTCTGTAATAACCCATCAAAGTCTGACGAAGCTCAAGTTTGGCATGTTTTGTAACAGGCGATGGAATTCATTTCGGATGAACCGTCGCAGGAAGGATGGATGGATGAAGAGATCGCTCTGATTTAGAGAGGTCATCTATGTCTGATTTGGGTAATACCATGTTATAATAACAGTCATTAATGTCCAGGATCATGTGACCCTGGACCACAACACCAATCATAAGGGTCAGTTTTTTGAAATTGAGATTTATACATCATCTGAAAGCTGAATTTCCACTGATGTAGCCTATGGTTTGTTAGGATATATTTGGCTGAGATCAAAAGATAGAAATACTGAAAAAAATCGCCTTTAAATTTGTCCAAAGTTCTTATCAACGCAAATTTCTAATCAAAAATTAAGTTTTGTTGTATTTGGGGTATGAAATTTACAAAATATCTTCATGGAATATTTTAATTTAATATCCTAATGATTTTTGCCATAAAAGAAAAATAGATAATTTTGACCCATACAATGTATTTTTGGCTATTGCTACAAATATACCTGTGCTACTTCAGACTGGTTTTGTGCTCCAGGGTCACATATTGGAAACTGTTTAACTACTATGCAGTGTGTTTTCAATTTGCTATTATTTATGTTTTAAAATAGTGCTTAAAATATTAAACTCACAAAATATAAATCATATGAAATATTGAAATAATACTGAGTGTTTCAAAATATTAGTTATTCATTTAAAGGAGTAGTTCACTTTCAGAACAAAAATTTACAGATAATGTACTCACCCCCTTGTCATCCAAAATGTTCATGTCTTTCTTTCTTCAGTCGTAAGGAAATTCTGTTTTTTGAGGAAAACATTTCAGGATTTCTCTCCATATAATGGACTTCTATGGTGCCCCCGAGTTTGAACTTCCAAAATGCAGCTTCAAAGGGCTCTAAACGATCACAGCCGAGGAAAGAAGGGTCTTATCTAGCAAAACAATCGGTTTTCTAAATTCAATTTTCTAAAAAAAAAAAAAAAAAATTGTAAATTGTAAATGTTTTTAGAAAATAACCAATTGTTTCCCTAGATAAGACCCTTATTCCTCGGCTGGGATCGTTTAGAGCCCTTTGAAGCTGCATTTAAACTGCATTTTGGAAGTTCAAACTCGGGGGCACCATAGAAGTCCATTATATGGAGAGAAATCCTGAAATGTTTTCCTCAAAAAATAGAATTTCTTTACGACTGAAGAAAGAAAGACATGAACATCTTGGATGACAAGGGGGTGAGTACATTATCTGTAAATTTTTGTTCTGAAAGTGAACTACTCCTTTAATTTGGAAATTATTTATTTTATAGGTTTTGACTGTCCTCATTATCACTTCCCATCTTCCGTTTTTTTTCCACTGCTAGTTAAGTTATTAAATTAATAAATTTAATATTTTTAATATTACAAAAACATTAACATTTTAAAGGCCTGAGCCTGACCAGAATATATTATTATTTTGCATTAAATGTATTTTTTATTTTATTTTTAGTTCAAATGGTACTGCATACATATCCACTACCAGTCAAAAGTTTTTGCACAGTAAGATTTTTTGTTTTTTAAAGACATTTTTGTTTACCGAGCCTGTATTTATTTGATCCAAAGTACAGCAAAAACAGTACAAATTTTGAAATGTTTTTACTATTTAAAAGAACTGTTTTGTATTTGAATATATTTTAAAATATAATTTATTTCTGTGATCAAAGCTACATTTTCAACATCATTACTCCAGCCTTCAGTTTCACATGATCCTTCAGAAATCATTCTAATATGCTGATTTGCTGTTCAAGAAACTTGTATATTTTTTTTTATTATATTATCAATATTTAAAACAGTTGAGTACTTTTTGTCAAGATTCTTTGATGAATAGAAAAATAGAAATTAACACTTTTATTTAGCAAGGATGCTTTATATTGACCAAAAGTGATGATAAACACATTCATAATGTTACAAAATATTTCTATTTCAGATAAATGCTTCTGAACTTTCTATTCATCAAAGAAACCTGAAAAACATCTACTCAGTTTAAAAAAAAATAACAATAAATGTTTTTTGAGCAGGAAATCAAAATATTAGAGTGATTTCTGAAGTAATTTCTGTGACTGAATTAATGATATTTAAAATTTATCTTTGAAATCACAGGAATAAATTACATTTTAAAATATCTTCAAATATAAAACAGTTATTTTAAATAGTAAAAATATTTAAAAATGTTACTGTTTTTGCTGTACTTTGAATCAAATTCTGTAAATGCTGGTGAGCAGAAGAGACTCACGTCATCTTAAAAACATTCAAATATAAACATCAAAGTTTCATTAAAATAACTATTTGAATGAACATATGTGAAGAATTATATAATTATATAAATATTCAGATTATTAATATGTTATGATAATGCATTACCTGTAATTAGTTTCCAGCTACGTAAAAATAAAAAAGCTACAATTATGAACATGCATCTTGGCATGTAAACATATAATATTAAAATAATAATAAAAATAAATAAAATAATAAATAAAAAAACAACAAAGTTGCTAACTCTTTGAGTAAAATGAAAGCAAAAATAGAAAACATAAAAATAATTGAATTCAAAATATTAACATGGACTATAATAGTATCTCAGTGATATTAAAATAACACTGTTATGTCATCCGACTGCGCTCTTCAATGCTTGTTTATTGGGTGATGCTGGACAGAAGTCTATAAATAAATATACAGTCCATAAATAAATTTAGACTCTTGGGACTGACAGAGATTAAAGGAACATTGTGAATTGATGAAACTGAGAATGATATTATTGTGCAGCAGTGCCCTAATTTACCAAGGTATGAGAATACATAGCAAGCCCATTCAACAGTACCTTTCTGGTTGCATGAACAATTTATCTGTATACTCCATAACACAGCGCTGATTAACCTTTCTCTTGTCGATCAAATTTTATTTATGACATCATTTTGTCTATTGACTTAACCAACTCCAAAACAATAGACCTCTACTGCCAAATGGATTAAATGATGTACCGGAGGCAGTTGTGCTACTCTATCCTGAAGGCACGTATTGATTGCTTTATAAATTACTGTCAGTTTACATCATTTCATTTCTTCACTGTCACCATGAGGTACTGCTTGCTTTTCCTTACAGCAATACATTTCACTCCGCTGCCCACAAGATAACCAATTGTTTTTTTATTCACTGCAGAAATAGACAAAAGAATATTGATCTTATGATTCAGGTCTTCTTGTTGCTCAATCCCCACAGCCCTGAAATCTCTTCTCCAGTCCAAAATGAAAGGCAATATGGGACATTCTCTTCAAGGTCCTTCACTTGCGAGTAACCATTGACATTGCTGTCCGAGATGATATCTCAGCAGGTTCAACCACTTAATTGTGCTTTACTTGAATTTAAAGTTACTGAAACAGTTTAATGAAAAGCAGTTAATAGTAATTGCAGTTACTGCAGCTGTTTAAAGGGAACCCCGGGTATTAAGACTTGTATGGCTCTTACTGAAGTACATAGCAGAAAACCCACGAAAGACTTATTTTTAAAAATTCACATTGTTTTATACATATTTTGGACTATGGGGGGCGCTATTATTTCAATGAGGTGAAATGGCTGCACTCAGTGAGCTACTGCCTCTACCTATTTTTACCGCAACACACAACTCAGAAAATAAAATACTAATACAATTCCACATTGTGCGGCTTTTAGTTGCAATTTTCAGTCGAAGGGCAACAAGAGAAGTGATGTCCGCCCCTCTCTTCTGTTTTTTGTGTATTTGGTTGAACATCATCATCAAAAACAAAACTAATCCACTGTATCCTCAGTGACTCTGATTTCAGGAGAAAATGAAGACTCTTATGTTCACTTTTACATTCAAATACAAAACACCTGCACTGCTTACAAGACATTGTTGTCGCTACAGCTGCTCGAGGGCGAAGAAAATGACAGACAGCGTACAACTGGCTGAGGGCGGAAATATGCAAATGCAGGACAGTCCATCAGCGGTTGAGGGCGGGGCCTAAGCAGCATAATGTCATACTGCTCAGAAAATCAAAATGACTTGATAATTGAGACGGTTAAGGTTTTTTAGGAATTAAAAAAACAATGTAACAATGTATGGTGATTGATTCTTATGGATTCATTTTACCTTTATGACCTTTTTGGATCTTGTCAGTTTTGGTTGCTTTAAACATCTTAATTTGCGTTTGAAATATTAAGTCATACAGGTTTGGATTTGCATAAGGGTGAGTAACTAATGATCATATCTAATCATATTTTTGTTTGATAGGTATTTACAACCTACTTTCTACTTTTTCACTTGCAAACATGGCATATTAGAAAGTACATTTATATTGACTTTAACGCAGTTACTTATTGACGTTTCATTAGCTTTTGACATCTACATTGATTTATGTTCATTGTGAATAAAATTTTTCTGTCTAGTTTCAGGGTGGCAAATCTATAAATGACTGAGTTGCACCTGGACTCAATCATTTGCTGCACTTCTTCCTTCTATGGATCTCCAACCAATACATAATTAGTTCATGAGCAGTGCTAGAAGCTTCTTTTAGCTCACTAATGGAGCTCTTACCAGGAGATCAAATAGCAGTTCGGTCAATGATGAGGTTTGTGGATAAAAGAAATGATGATGTCACCTATAGCCCCGCCTGTATGATTACATGAGCAAACCTCAAGCCTGAAATGCAGTGCACAAACAGACAATAAATTGACTAATGGTGTTCAAGAGTGTAAAAAACATGTTTTGAAAACCATCATGCACGTATCTTTAGTTAATAATTGCATCAGACGAACCAAAAGTAATAAAACTCAGGAGAATTGGATATTTGTGGAAAGCACACTTTGTTATTGCATGTGACCCGCTGATCTCAGAGGACGAGACACGAAACCCAGACACGAATTCGACTCTTATAGTAGATGTGTTGGAAAACTAAACTTCTAAAACAAGATAAAACTTCCACCAGGTGCTTCAGACAGACTTATTTATAACACAAAAGCCAAAATGAATAGGTGTTTCTCAAAGGATGGCATTTTCTGTCCTCTAACTAGATTTAGATGGCTGCCTCTGTCGTCTAAATTTAGATGAAGAAAGTGAGTCAGCCCACAGAAAGTCAATATTAATGGTGATTTATTGGAGAGTGAAAAAGAAAATGTAACCTCACTGGATTTTAGTCGGTGTGAGAGCACCTGGCCCACAGGCTCTGAGGTAGCAGCTTCAGAAGCAGCTCTCTAAGGCACACTGGGGTGGAGGCACTACAACAAGCCCTGCCTCAGCTCACTCTACTGCCCTCTGCTGGCTCACTGAACCATTGCACAACACTGACAAAGTGCATCCATCCAGTGCATGTTATTTCACTAAAGGCTGGAATAGGCTAGACGACTTCCGAACAGATTGTAAAACACTAGGTGTCATACACTTGCTGACTTTGTAAATAGTTACAGAGGAAAAACTGGCTAAATAGCTGAGGAGCACACATTTCCAGACTCTGAAGTCGTTCCAAATGCAACAAACTCACACAGAAACACAGGACTTGTTTCTAGGAGATCCATGACAAATAAAAACATTATCCCTCAGTTTCACAGACAAGGTTTAAGCCTAGGCCCAGACTAAAATGTAAATCTGAGAAGTTTCAACTGGAATAAACTTGCACTGACTGATCTTGAAATATACCACTGCCTTTGTTTTGCCTCAAGATGGACACCAGTAATGTTTTTTTCTAATTACTTAAACTTAACTATAGCCTAATCCTGGCTTTGTCTAAGCCCTGTCTGTGAAACCAGGAGCCGGTTGCATAAACTGCTTAGACTAGTCTTTCAAAGTTCCCTGTCTACTTTCCTATAAACAAAGGCAAAAAGCCAAAAAAATAATAATATAGAGACAAGCAGACGTGACGGGCCCAAGCCCCAGGTGCCACCGCCATTATGATCATAACATATAATTATTATATATAATTACTTTACCATTGTTTCTGCCTAAATAAATACATGAAGTTAACTAACCGTATGATTTGTGTAGAACTGTAAATTGCTGCCTTATGGACATTTAGTGGTTAGTTCACCTAAAAATGAAAATTCTGTCATTAATTACTTATCCTTCATGTCCTCGACCCGTGAGACCTTCGCTCATCCTCAGAACACAAATTAAGATATTTTTGATGAAATCCGAGAGCTTTCTAACCCTGCAAAGACAGCAATGCAATTGATGTTCATTCACCTTTTGTTCATCTTCGGAACACAATTTGATGAAATCCGAGAGGTCTCTGACTCTCCCATAGACAACAAGGGTACTACCAGTTTCAAGACCCAGAAAAGTACCAAGATTATCGACAAAGAAGTCCATGTGACATCAGTGGTTCAACTGTAATATAATGAAGCTATGAGAATATTTTTTTTCAAAACAAAAATAAAGACTTTATTCAACATTTTTCTCTCTACTGCATCACTTGTGGACACGCGTTCACAACTACTTTGTCGATCATCTTGGTATTTTTCTGGGCTTTGAATGTGGTACTACCCTGCTGTCTATGGGAGAGTCAGAGACCTCTTGGATTTGATCAAAAATATCTTAAATTGTGTTCCGAAGATGAAAGAAGGTCTTAAGGGTTTGGAACAACATGAGGGTGAGTAATTAATGACAGAATTTTGATTTTTTTGGTAACTAACCCTTTAACACATTCACCTCTGATAACAGATCACATATAAATGCACTGTAGAAACATGATTTTTCTGTAAAGCTGCTTTGAAACTATATGTAGGCATATATTATATTGTGAAAAGCACTATACAAATACATTTGAATCAAATTGACTACAAAAGGGACATATAATATAAAACTGGGCTTTTCTTGATGTACACTTAAACATGTAGAAGGTTTAGAAATAGTTATCACTCAAAAATTGCTTAATGTTTAGGACTTATATGAGTTGTTGGATCATAAGAACTCGAGACCCACAATTCTTCCATTCTTGCCCCTACTTCCCCATCTACTTTGCTATAAACAAAGGCAAAAAGCCAAAAAACAAAAGTATAGCTGCAAGCAGCGATGACGGGCCCAAGCCCTCGGCGCCACCATGGTGAATCAAAATACAAAACTGCCAAATTTTCCTCATATTATAATCATTATGATCATGACATAATCATGCCTTTACCATTGTTTCTGCTTAAAAAAATACATAATGTTAACTAACTGTATGATTTGTGTAGAACTGTACATTTCTGCCATATGGACATTAACACAGTCATCTTTGATAACAGATCACACTTAAATGTAATGAAGAAACATGCATTTTGTGCCAAGCTGCTTTGAAACAATATGTAGGCTTATTGTGAATAGCACTATACAAAGTATTTACCTAGTATATCATTTTACATAATGAAGTTGTAAAAGTACATTAGCAAATGCAGCCTGTTTAATTTAAAGGGATAGTTCATCCAAAAAGGAAAATTTTGTCATTAATTACTCACCCTCATGTCATTCCAAACCTGTAAGACCTTCATTCATCTTCAGAACACAAATTAAGATATTTTTATGAAATCTGAGAGCTTTCTGACCTTGCATAGACAGCAACGCAACTACCAAGTTTAAGGTCTAGAAAAGTAGTAAGGGACATTGTTAAAATAGTCCATGTGACATCAGTGGTTTAACCTTAATTTTATGGAGCTTCAAGAATACTTTTTTGTGCAAAAACATAAAAATGTACTTTTTTTTAACAATTTCTTGTTAGTCTTCGATGCACATTCAGGAGAGTAATTATTGACAGAATTTCCATTTTTGGATAAACTATCCCTTAAATAAACAAAGGTTCAGAGAGTAAAATAAAACAACAAATGTTTTTGTTGCAATAAACCTTAAAGCACACCACAGAGAGCAATATAATGTACTAAATCATTTATTCCACTTTTTGTATCAGTAAAGAAAGTGTTTTGGCCATCGTACCTGATGCCACTGACTGGAGAATCACACCATTTGACTGTTGCTGGTGCTGCTGTTACATTTCTGCATCTCTAGTGGGCACTCTGGCTCTCAGTCCTCTAAAAGACAAACTGCTCATTGGGTTCCCACATCCGAGCGACAGTCATCAGAACACTACAGACATGGGGAAAGAACATTATCAGCAGTGCATTTGGCAATTACCCTGAAATGTAATCTGTTTCTTGGGGCTACTGAGTCCCTCGCCACATTAGTGACTCAAGGTTTGTGTGTGTGCTTGCACTTTTTTTCAATACCTTACTGCGCTGTTTAGTTAAAAACTGGGCTCCCCACATCACTGGAACAAACTCATACTGCATTCGTCATCAGGCACTGTTTCACCTGTATTACTCATGTGAATAACCTCCTGTGACCTTTGACCTGTCCCACATGGAGCTGAGCACTGATGGGAATATAAGCAACAGCATTACTCTGATGTGCTGATACAACGTATTTTTTATGTAATATTTTCTAGCCTACACTGGCCCTGATGGCCATAGTCTAGATCAAGGTCATAAATTGTTTGGCCTTTATGGCAGTAATGAATTTATTAGAGACTAAATAGTGCACGAAGGTCAATCACAGCACAATCTGCAGACCTCACCATATTTGTACTATGTGGTGTGAAACCATGTGGTCATTTCGTGGATTTAGCCAAAACAAACTGAGCATGAGACAGAGAGTACATATTGAACAGTACATTTTGCTACTGGCTGAAACAAACCCTACCTTCTGTAAAATAAAAATAATACTAAGAATAGGAATAAAGAATGTACTGTTA
The DNA here is from genome assembly GCF_049309525.1 of Garra rufa. Lineage (NCBI taxonomy): Eukaryota > Metazoa > Chordata > Actinopteri > Cypriniformes > Cyprinidae > Garra > Garra rufa. Next base: position 43,499,108 of record NC_133373.1, read on the forward strand.
CCACATTAGGTCTATGTCTGTCACCTCAGGCAGTAAACAGGTCTATGGTAAATCCAGTATAATTGACAGGTGTCACCTGCTGGTGTCCAGTCGGTGGAAAGCTGCCACCCGCTTCATATCTTTAGCTGACAGGTGGCAGGAGTTTCAGGAACAGGAAGACGTCAGCAGAACTTTGGTGACACTGTCATTGTTTCGGCTGGCATTTGGCTGCTTGCAGAGCAGTGAGCCGAGACCATAAGTCTTACTGCTTTCAGACGGCTCATCAATGGGCCCCTTCAAAAACACATACATTTTCATGATAGATATAGATAGAGTGATAGAACTACAGAACGATAGAACGATAGAACGATAGAACGATAGAACGATAGATAGATAGATAGATAGATAGATAGATAGATAGATAGATAGATAGATAGATAGATAGATAGAACGATAGATAGAACGATAGATAGAACGATAGATAGAACGATAGATAGATAGATAGATAGATAGATAGATAGATAGATAGATAGATAGATAGATAGATAGATAGATAGATAAAAAATGACAGAATGATATGATAGAATAAAACGATAGAGTGACAGAACGATAGAACGATAGATAAAAAACGACAGAATGATACGATAGAATAAAACGATAGAGTGATAGAACGATGGAACGATAGATAAGATAGATAGATAGATAGATGGATAGATAGATAGATAGATAGATAGATAGATAGATAGATAGATAGATAGATAGATAGATAGATAGATAGATAGATAGATAGATAGATAGATAGATAGATAGATAGATAGATAGATAGATAGATAGATAGATAGATAGATAGATAAAAAATGACAGAATGATATGATAGAATAAAACGATAGAACAATGGAATGATAGATAGATAGATAGATAGATAGATAGATAGATAGATAGATAGATAGATAGATAGATAGATAGATAGATAGATAGATAGATAGATAGATAGATAGATAAAAAATGACAGAATGATATGATAGAATAAAACGATAGAGTGACAGAACGATAGAACGATAGATAAAAAACGACAGAATGATACGATAGAATAAAACGATAGAGTGATAGAACGATGGAACGATAGATAAGATAGATAGATAGATAGATAGATAGATAGATAGATAGATAGATAGATAGATAGATAGATAGATAGATAGATAGATAGATAGATAGATAGATAGATAGATAGATAAAAAAATGACAGAATGATATGATAGAATAAAACGATAGAACAATGGAATGATAGATAGATAGATAGATAGATAGATAGATAGATAGATAGATAGATAGATAGATAGATAGATAGATAGATAGATAGATAGATAGATAGATAGATAGATAGATAGATAGATAAAAAATGACAGAATGATATGATAGAATAAAACGATAGAACAATGGAATGATAGATAGATAGATAGATAGATAGATAGATAGATAGATAGATAGATAGATAGATAGATAGATAGATAGATAGATAGATAGATAGATAGATAGATAGATAGATAGATAAAAAACGACAGAATGATACGACAGAATAAAACGATAGAGTGACAGAACGATAGAACGATAGATAAAAAACAACAGAATGATACGATAGAATAGAACGATAGAGTGATAGAACAATAGATAGATAGACAGATAGACAGATAGACAGATAGACAGATAGACAGATAGATAGATAGATAGATAGATAGATAGATAGATAGATAGATAGATAGATAGATAGATAGATAGATAGATAGATAGATAGATAGATAGATGGATGGATGGATAGAAACATAAAACGACAGAATGATACGATAGAACAATAAAACGATAGAGTGACAGATAGAACGAGAGACAGAACGATAGATAGATAAAGAATGAAAGAATGATAATAGATAGAATGATAGATAGATTTGTCCATTGTCATTTTCTTTTCTTTTTTTAATCAAGGTTGTGTGTAAGAACTGCTTTCGCAAAGGAGTAGCTTTCAGCTTCAGAGTCTATCAGAGAAAGCAAACAGCTCAGACTCTGTAAATATGACACGGACGGCTCCTTTCAGGCTCACCTCCAGGTCTGCTGTAATGAGGATGCCGTGGGCTTGAGCGCTTTTCTACAGAGAGAATGAATTCCTAGTGCACTCCAGGGTTTTGCTGCTGGAAGATCAGCTATTTTGGGCAACAGAAAGGATTGTTTCTGTATTAATGTATTCAAATGTATTATATCCTGGAAGAAACACAAATAACTAGAGAGATCTAAAAACAATTTCGAGGGAACTCTGGAAAAAAATGCATCTATCTATCTTTTCCTGACAAATCTAGTATATGGACTTCAAGCGCATGCACTCATTAAGTGTCCATCTCATTCTTTTAATTAATTGAAAAATTCTGCATGTGTATAAAATGTGTTTTAATGTAAATTACAAAAGATATGACCGTCCATTACATGTCCACTACAGTCACAGTATATCACTGCAGCAATCAATAAGTCATTCACCTGCTCACATGGATACATATAGCTTCAGATCAAATCTGAAATTTCACACTCTGACAAGCTTACATGGATTATTTGGTACCATTACATTGAAATGCTTCTCATCCAGATGAGCCAATTAGATCATTACAGCTCTGTTTCTTTGAATTTTAAGTTGTTGGTGTTTTTTCCTTCAGCAAATTTAAGTATTTTCTACATGTTCATACCACTGGGTCAATTTCCAGAGTGAAAACCGGATTGTTATTGAACACAAAATTGCTCAGCCTTTATTAAGAAGCATCTATTACTGTTGAAACCCCTGTTTGAACCAATACATTCTACCATCCAATTCTCTTTCGCTGGCACTCCTGCCACAATTACATGCTACAGTGACTTTAAGGACCCTGAAAGGGCAGTCAAGGCGTTTCTCAAGACACCTCTGCTTGGTGCTCATTTTGCAAGGTTGTTTCAAAACAAATCATCACCCTGGGCAACTCTGAAGTGAAGGAACAGCGTGGGTGCAGTTGCAACAAGTAATTTTTCAATAATAATCTTCCGATCCAACAGGAAAACAGCACAATGAATGCAGTATGTGATTTATGATTATGCAGATGGCATGTTGTGCTAATTAGATGAATAATATGCTGTCCAACCAAACTATCATTCATTTTGTGTAGCGGTCTTCTTTAATGCCACATTATGAAATCAAAACAAACAACCAATCATAAACTGATCCGCACTTACTTTATTAAATAGAAAGCTGATACGATGCCTTGTCAGATTTGGTGACGCTGCTGTATATCTGCAACTGTTCGCATGTCTGCAACGCATCAGGCCAAAATGCTTTCTAGAGTATAAAACAAAGATTAGACATCACCAGAGTGAATTAGGATAACATTCTGTGTGAAATAAAATGGGGTAATGAATATTGCTAACCTGTTACATTGCCTTATCGAATTTGGTGAACCTGCTGTATATCTGCAATTGTTCACATCAGATAAAAATGCTTTCCAGAGTTTGAAATAAAGGATATTAGCCACCATTTGTATGATTTTGTGTAACATTTAACCCATTCTGTGTGAATTACACGGAGGTAACATCTTTCAGTAACCTGTTACGCTGTCTTGTAAGATTGGTGACCCTGCTGTATATCTCCAACGGCTTACATAAGATCAAAATGCTTTCTAGAATATGAAACAAATGATATTAGACATCACCAGTATAAATTATGGTTACATAACAGGCATTCTTTATTAAATAGAGGGGAGTTATGGATTTTGGTAACCTGTTACACTGACTTGTTGGATTTGGCAACCCTGCTGTATATCTGCAGCTGTTCACATCAGAACAAAATGCTTTCTAGAGTATAAAATAGAGGAGAGAAGACATTACTAGTATGATTTTGTTTAACATTTAACCCATTCCATGTGAAATAGAGGGAGGTAATGGATGGTAATGGACCTGTTACACAGTGTCTAATAGGATTAGGTGACCCAGCTGTATATTTGCAATTGTTTACATCAGATCAAAATGCTTTCTAGAGTATGAAACAAATTATATTAGACATCGCCAGTATAAATTTGTGTTACATTATATTATATTGCCATTCTTCAGAAAATGAAGGGGAGTAATGGATTTTGGTTACCTGTTAAGCTGAATTGTTGAATTTGGAGACCCTGCTGTATATCAAAATGCTTTCTAGAGTATAAAACAAAGGATATGAGCCATCCTTAGTATGCTTTTGTGTAACATTTAACCCATTCTGTGCAAGTTACAGGGAGGTAACAGATTTCAATAACATGTCACGCTGTCTTGTTGGATTTGGTGACCCTGCTGTATATCTGAAATTGTTCACATCAGAATAAAATGTGTTGTAGATTATAAAAATAATGTAGATTAGACATTATTAGTGTGATGTTGTGTGACATCTAACCCATTCTATGTGAAATAGAGGGAGGTAACAGATTTCAGTGACCCTGTTACGCTGTCTTGTCAGATTTGGTGACCCTGCTGTATATCTCCAACTGCTTCCATCAGATCAAAATGCTTTCTAGAGTATGAAACAAATTGTTATTCACTAGTATACATTTTGGTTACATTATAGCCAATCTTTATGAAATAGAGGGGAGTAATGGATTTCTGTAACCTGTTACAGATTTTGTGGTCTTGTCAGATTTGGTGAGCCCCGCTGTATATCTGCAATTGTTCACGTCAGATTGGTGACCCTGCTAAATATATGCAACTGCTCACATCAGAATGAAAAATCGAGGGAAGTAACTGATTTCGGTCACCTGTTACACTGTCTTGTCAGATTTGGTGATCCTTCTGTATTTCTGCAACTGTTTACATCGGACCAAAATGCTTTCTAGAATATGAAACAAAGGATATTAGCTGTTATTATGAAAATGTATGTAACATCTAACCCATTATGTGTGAATTACAGGAAGCTAACGGATTTCAGTGACCTGTTGCGGTGCCTTGTAGGATTGGTGACCCTGCTGTATATCTCCAACTGCTTACATCTGATCAAAATGCTTTTTTAGAGTATGAAACCAAGGATATTAGCTGTTATTAGGAAAATTTATGTAACATTTAACCAATTCCAATAACAGGGAGGTAACAAATTTCAGTAACCTGTTACACAGTATTGTCAGATTTGTTGTCCCTGCTGTATATTTACAACTGCTTACATCTGATCAAAATGCTTTCTAGAGTATGAAACAAATGATATTAGACATCACCAGCATAAATTTGCGTTACATTATAGCCATTCTTAATGATTTAGAGGTAGGTAATAGATTTTATTTACCTGTTAGGCTGTCTTGTCAGATTTGGTGACCCTGCTGTATATCTGCTTACATCAGATCAAAATGCTTTCTAGAGCAGGGCTATTCAATTAGATTCATTTGAGGGCCGGATTATTGAACTGAAAATGGGGGCCATCCCGATCTCTTTCCGGGGGGCCTATACAATCAAATTCAAATGTATATTCAGTAAAATGAACTAATATTACCAACACCGACATCTATAAAAGGTTAACATTAGTGCACACATTTTTCTGTAATTAATCATGATTAATCGCATTTTTATGTATTTATATTGTTATAATTTTACATTGAACCTCCAAATTAATGTAGAAACAACATTAATTATATTTTAAATATGCATTTAATGGCATCTTTTTACCAAGCAGCCTATTATTAACCCCTTATCATTCCTGTCAAACCTAACTCAATGCAAAACTTTCCACGGGTGGCACGCTGGAACGCTAAGGGGTTAATGAAGTATTTATATCAATACTGCTACTATTAATTATAGCCATTCAACATTACAGTATAACTGAAAGCCATTATTTTCAACATTTATTAGGCTCTGAAATATATAACAACTTTTAATTTGAGTGATTTTAAACAATCTTCACATAAACTATAAATTGTATATGCATATCTAGAGTATAAAACAAATTTCATTTGTGTTACATTATAGCCATTCTTTATGAAACAGAGGAGAGTAACGGATTTTGGTAACCTGTTACACTGACTTGTTGGATTTGGCAACCCTGCTGTGTATCTGCAGCTGTTCACATCAGATCAAAATGCTTTCTAGAGTATGAAATAGAGGAGATTAGATATTGCTAGTATGATGTTGTGTAACATCTATGTGAAATAGAGGGAGGTAACAGATTTTAGTAACATTTTACATTGTCTAGTCAGCTTTGGTGAGCCTGCTGTATATCTGCAATTGTTCACATCAGATCAAAATGCTTTCTAGAGTATGAAACAAAAGATATCAGCCATTATTAGTATGATTTTGTGTAACATTTAACTTATTCTGTGTGAATTAGAGGGCAGTAATGGATTTCAGTAAACCGTTACGCGGTCTTGTTGGATTTGGTGACCCTGCTTTATATCTGCAGCTGTTTACATCAGATCAAAATGCTTTCTAGAGTATGAAACAAACAATATTAGACATCACTAGCATAAAGTTGTGTTACATTATAGCCATTCTTTACAAAACGAAGGGGAGTAATGGATTTTGGTAACCTGTTACGCTGACTTGTTGGATTTGGCAACCCTGCTGTATATCTGCATGTCACGTATCTGGTCTATCCGGTCATCATGAACTCTTGCACCACACTTCATGGACTTCATTTCCCACAAGCCACTGCACTAATCACTGCATTCACCTGCTCTAAATTTACTGATTACTGCTCACAGCTGCACCTCATCACACTGTCTGCATTTAAGCCACTCACACACACAGCCACCTTGCAAAGTCTTATTGTTCCTTCTGGTCATTATTTCCGAGCGTTTATTCCCGTGTTTGATTTCCTGTGTTTTTGATTCCTGGACTCCTTCCCGTGTTTTGATTCTCGCTGCCAGCCCCCACCTTTCTGCCTGTTTTGACCACGATTTCTGCCTGCCCCTTTGTGTTTGTTTTGTATCAAATAAATGCTGCAAATGGATCCGCACGTCTCTGACCCTCCTTGTGACACTGCAACTGTTCACATCAGAACAAAATGCTTTCTAGAGTATGAAACTGAGGAGATTAGACATTACCAGTGTGATTTTGTGTAACAGCTAACCCATTCTATTTTAAATAGAGGGGAGTAACGTATTTTGGTAATCTGTATACAGTTTTGTCAGATTTAGTGACCCTGCTGTATATCTGCAATTGTTCACATCAGATCAAAATGCTTCCTAGTGTAAACAGAGGAGACTAGACATCGAACAAATGTGTGTAAAAATGAAAGCCATTCTGTATAAACACAGGCAGATACTTTGGTAAGGTGTTACACTGCCTTGTTGGATTTGGTGACCCTGCTGACTATATCCAACTGCTCACATCAGAATAAAAAAATATTCTAGAGTATGAAATAGAGGGAATTATACTGTACATCACTGGTGTGAATTTGTGTAACATTAAAGCATTCTGTGTAAAACAGAGTGGAGTAACTGAATTTGGCAACATGTTTTGCTGAACGTCTGCAACTGTTCACATCAGATTACAATCCTTTCTAAAATACAAATTAAATAAATTTAGATAATTTAAATTATATCATCTGGATGGTAGGATTGTTTTATTAATCATTTGATGCATAAATAAAAAAATTTAAAATTATAATAAAAAAAAGAGCAGAGCAAGCTCTCGGATAGCTCTGTGCATAAGCACATTCTCACAGTTTTAACATCTTTCTGAAATCAGAAAAACATCAGCACTCTGCTGCTTTCAAACAATACCAAAAAACAAACAAAAAAAACCTCTCTTTACTTTTGCAGTTTGCAGACAGAGCCAAAGCTCTTGCTAACACAGCAAATGCATCCGGGCATTGTTGAGGTGACATCAGCAAGACGAGCTTTGTAGTTTGTATGTGTCTGGCATCATTACCAGCTTGTCAAATATGCTTTACAAACAGAAGCAGCATAACAGAGGCCTTGAGAAGAAGATACGCCTCTGTGGAATATCTCACTGGACAGCTGCCAGCGTCATGAGCTGTTTTAGCCAAGAAAGGAAATTATCACGTCTAACAATGTGATACCAAACCTCTCAGAGGTTTTCCAAAGAATTCAAAACAATTGCTATTATTATAAAAAGAATAAACCAATAAATCACAGCCAAACTTAACTATAAACAACAAGTATGAGCAACACAGCAAGTAACGACTGAAAAGACAGGGCATGAACACCATTAGGTCAATAGGTCATTAACAATGTCATCCATCTTATTGTTAACGTATTGCATTAGTCAGAATCTACCAAATGTGACCCTGGACCACAAAACCAGTCATAAGGGTAAATTTGACAAAACTAAGATGTATACATCATATGAAAGCTCAATAAATAGGACAATATTTGGCCGAGATACAACTATTTGAAAATCTGGAATCTGAGGGTGCAAAAAAATCAAAATGCTGAGAAAATCACCTTTAAAGTTCTTCAAATTAAGTTCTTAACAATGCATATTACTAATCAAAAATTACATTTTGATATATTTATAGTAGGAATTTTACAAAAAAATCTTCTTGGAACATGATCTTTACTTAATTTCCTAATGATTTTTGGCATAAAAGAAAAATCAATAATTTTGACCCATACAATGTATTTTTGGCTATTGCTACAAATATACCCCAGCGACTTAAGACTGGTTTTGTGGTCCAGGGTCACAAATAAGCGTGATATGTTGCCTTGAGCTCTTCAGACTGATTTGAGGAGATTAAAACCACAAGTTTTTCCACAACAGACGTATGTGCTGAACAACAAAAATCTAATATGTGACCTTATTTGGGCAAGTGTCATTGTCAATGATGACAATGCAAGCTGTGTTGTGTATTGATTGAATGAGTTGACCTCTGCCCTTTACATCTACTGGGCAGAGGCACAAAGCTACGAGTGAATAAATGAGAAATGTGACACATTAAAAGGTACAATAGGAGGTCCAGACACAAATACAATTGCAAAAACAGCACAAAAGTGGTTGCAAACTGCAGGCAACAACAGTGAAGATTTTTTTTTTTTTTAAATGTTTTTGAAAAAAGTTTTTCAAGCTCACCAAGACTGCATTTATTTGAACAAAAATACAGTAGAAATTGTGAAATATTATTAAAATGTAAAAATAACTGTTTTCAATTGTCTATATTAAAAAATGCAATTTATTTCTGTGATGCAAAGCTGTATTTTTAGCATCATTACTCCAGTGTCCAGTGTCATATGATCCTTCAGAAATCATTCTAATATACTCTCAAGAATAATTGTTAATTTCTTTTGCTTTATATTTTCAGGATTTTTAGTGAATTGAAAGTTCGAATGAACAGCATATTTGTACCATTATACATTTTACTGTCACTTTTGATCAATTTAATGCATCTTTGTTGAATAAAAAAAAAACGTACTGACCCCAAACTTTTGAGAAGTCGCTGACAGAAGTAAAAGATGTGACAACTAGCCCCGGCTTCTCCTGTAATTTGACACCAGCTACAGAGGAACCTGAAAGCGCATTTTAACATTGATTTTACCCTGTATGAAACACACACGAAAAAAAGATACTATTACAGATTTAGGACCCCTAAAGGAAACCTCAGGAGAAATCAATTGAGGTGTTATATCTGAGGTGCCCAACCGGGCGCAATGGGGGTCCATTCTGTCCTCATCCCTATAGATTCTCCTCAAAAGCCTAACATGAAACCAAGGACTAAACCACACTGTTCTGGAGAACAGGGTTAGAGAATTCATGACTCATGTTTCTTTTGTCTTCTCAGAGTGAGTTCAGGTACTGTGGTCTTGAGAGGTTAACTGCATGCTAAGCTCTCCCAGAGATTTTAAGATCTGGCACCAGAGTGAACAGGAGATCTGTGAGGATATATGAAGAAGGATAGGAAGACCTGAGCTGTGTAACGTTATCCAGGAGAGAGACATCTTTTAAGCCTTTCTTGCTTTGCGGTTAAAACAGTAAAAGAATATTTAAAATGAACTGCTGCCCTCTAGTGGTAAACCCTTTCGGTTGTTTAAAATACAAAACAGCTTTTTTTTACCAAGTATAAATAAGGTTATGCACAACAGAGCAGTTTCGCCGCTTACGCAAGCGTTGTGCATATGCTTCGTTAAATTTGAATCTGTTTAACTCAAGTTGCCTTCAAAGTAGATACAAAAGATTTTTTATTCTTTTCACTAACATTTTTTAAATATAAAAATTCAATAAAACGTCAACAACTAAAACAAATAGCTAGTTTAACTGAAAAAGTCCATATATATACAAGCTGAAGCGAGGGATGCACTTTTTTCCAGGGGTTTCAGTACAGCGTAATCGATATTGCGTCACCAGGCAGGCTTGGCCTATTTGAGAATTTGCATAGGTCACCGATCATGCGCAGTTAGGGAAAAGCAATTTGCTTCAAATACCTCCACTATTGCAGGGCTTTCGTGCACTTCATATTCATATACAGTATCATGAAATACCTGTCCACGAACGCAGGGGTTTCGTGCACTTCATAATTATATGCATACAGTGTCTTGAAATACCTGTCCACGAACGCAGGGGTTTCGTGCACTTCAATTATATGCATACAGTGTTTGAAATACCTGTCCACGAACGCAGGGGTTTCATGCAGTTCATAATTATATGCATACAGTGTCTTGAAATACCTGTCCACGAACGCAGGGGTTTCGTGCACTTCATAATTATATGCATACAGTGTCTTGAAATACCTGTCCACGTTCGCAGGGGTTTCGTGCACTTCATAATTATATGCATACAGTGTCTTGAAATACCTGTCCACGTTCGCAGGGGTTTCGTGCACTTCATAATTATATGCATACAGTGTCTTGAAATACCTGTCCACGAACGCAGGGGTTTCGTGCACTTCATAATTATATTCATATACAATATCTTGAAATACCTGTCCACGATCGCAGGGGTTTCGTGCACTTCATAATTATATTCATATACAATATCTTGAAATACCTGTCCAAGATCGCAGGGGTTTCGTGCACTTCATAATTATATGCATACAGTGTCTTGAAATACCTGTCCAAGATCGCAGGGGTTTCGTGCACTTCATAATTATATGCATACAGTGTCTTGAAATACCTGTCCACGATCGCAGGGGTTTCGTGCACTTCATAATTATATGCATACAGTGTCTTGAAATACCTGTCCACGAACGCAGGGGTTTCGTGCACTTCAATTATATGCATACAGTGTTTGAAATACTTGTCCACGAACGCAGGGGTTTCATGCACTTCATAATTATATGCATACAATATCTTGAAATACCTGTCCACGATCGCAGGGGTTTCGTGCACTTCATAATTATATTCATATACAATATCTTGAAATACCTGTCCAAGATCGCAGGGGTTTCGTGCACTTCATAATTATATGCATACAGTGTCTTGAAATACCTGTCCACGAACGCAGGGGTTTCGTGCACTTCATAATTATATTCAATATCTTGAAATACCTGTCCAAGATCGCAGGGTTTTCGTGCACTTCATAATTATATTCATATACAGTATTTTGAAATACCTGTCCACAATCACAGGGGTTCCGTGCCCTTCATAATTATATTCATATAACATTACAGTGTCTTGAAATAACGTTACCTGTCCACGATACCGTTGTAAACCATGATTTATTTTCGTAAATAGACGCTACACGTTTTACATTTCTATAACGGCTGTTTATTTGTTTTCGAAAATCGTTTAAATGTAAGATTTTAAAACATAAAAATAACCTGTATGACTGTGTTGTCCTTCATTATCCATCAGTGCTGATCCTAGGTTTTGAAATGCCCGCGCAAAAAAACTGACTTACTGCGCATGATCGGTGACCTCTCTTAATAATTTTTTTTTTAGAAAGGGGCGTTTTCCCAACGCCCCCAGGGACGCCCATTTTACGTCGTGGTAATGAAACCCCTGGAATTTAGTGAGTCCCGCTGAAGCGATGAGACCTGTTTTCCGGGTTTGGTCAGGTGATTATTATTTACGGACCTTTAATAAATATACAGTTTACATTAGTTTTGACATTAATTAAGTGCTTTGAAATAGAGGAAACTTACATAATTAGCTGTAACAGTGCCCCTTTTTATGTAGTAAACTAGAACCGTTGGGGGAAGGGGAAATTATTCATACCCCTTCATTTTTTTCACATTTTGTTATGTTGCTGCCTTATGTTAAACTACTTTAAATTACTTTTTTTCCCACATCAGTCTACACTCCCTACTCCATAATGGCAAAGCAAAAAATAGGTTTTTAACATTTGTGCAAATTTATTAAAAATAAAAAACTGAAAAGATCCCGTTGCATATTCATACCCTTTTCTGGGACACTCGAAATTTAGCTCATGAGCATTCATATTGCTTCTAGATGTTACCACACTTCGAGTGGAGTTAAACTGCGGCAAATTCATTTGAATGAGTATGATTTAGAAAGGCACACACCTCTCAGAAAAGGTCTAACAGCTTAAAATGCATATCAGAGCAAAAACCAAGTCCTGAGGTCAAGATAACTGCCTGTAGAGCTCAGTGACAGACTTGCGTTAAGGCAATGATCTAGGGAAGAGTTCAGAAAAAAATCTGCTGCATTGAAGGTTCACAGAAGCATGTAGCCTCCATTATCCATAATGGAAGAGGATTGGAACAACTAGGACTCTAGAAAATGTCTGCCAGCCCCCATCCAAGCTGACAGAGCTTGAGAGGTGAAAAGGTGAGGCAAAGAATGGCAGATAATTGCCAATTGCAGATGTGCAAAGCTTGTCACATCATACCCAAAAAGACTTGAGGCTGTAAAGATGCTTCAACTATGTACTGAGTTAAGGGTATGAATACTTATGCAATGTACTTATTTCAGTGTTTTATTTTTAATAAATTTGTAAAATTTGCAAATCTGGTTTTTGCTTTGTCATTATTATGGTGTATGGAGTGTAAACTGATGTGGGGAAAAACTAATTCAAAGCAGTTTAACATAATGCTGCAACAAAACGTGAAAAAAAATGAAGGGGTATGAATACTTTTGCAAGGCACTGTAGATACAAGCGGAAGCGATGAGACCCGTTTTCCAGGTTTGGTCAGGTGATTATTATTTACGGACCTTTAATAAATATACAGTTACATATTAGTTTTGACATTAATTCAGTGCTTTGAAATAGAGGAAACTTACATAATTAGCTGTAACAGTGTGCCTTTTTATGTAGTAAACTTTAACCCTTTGTATTTAGTTCCAGCGTTTGATGGAAAATTTTAAATTTCAAACAGTAATGGAAAACACGAAAACTGGTGCAAAAACGACTAAGAATATTAAAAGCAGAATCTGTTATTTAAATAGATCGCTTTCTGTGTTCATCCAAAAGAGGGTTTGCACTTACGTCACGTTTTGGTCAGTTACCCGGATGCACGGCCATATTGGCGATACTCGGATGTAAACAACAGCATGGATTGCACTGTCAATGTACTACTAAATACATTGTTCTGCTAATTTATGCTGTCTAAACCATGGAAAAAATGTGCGGAAGCTGCTAAATCATATAGAAAAGGACTTAAGCAGGAAAGGGTGCAATATTTGGACAAACTTAATAGGTGGTAAAGATATGTACGAGCAGTATTATTTAAGATATTAGCCTAATATTTCACCTACCTGACTGGAAATGATAAGAACAAACACAAATGCTGTCAAGATTCTTGCCTTGGAAATCCTAGTTTAGGATGGCCAACCACAAACGCATTTGGTTCCTCAGACAGTTTTAGCACTCTCCTCCTTGATTTGTTAAAACTTTTGGCAGTCTATATAGTACTCTAAATGTTTTTACATCTGACCTATTAGTACAGCCCAAAACATGGTCATTTTCAGCAGCAATAATCAACTAAATATGCGAGTTTTGTTTGGTTCAGTGGCGTTGTTTACGTTCAGTGCCGCCAATATGGCCGATTGATGACGTGCTGTGAAAACACTATTAATGTTGTGACACCGTAAAATATGCAAATAATAATGTTAAGAACTTCTCTTCCAAAATATGAAGTATTTATTAATGAGTGCAAATGTTTATGCTGAAAATGTAAAATGAAATAGATCACTTTCACACTAGTTGTGTAATTAATAAACTTATATTTAATACTGTTGTATTAATATCCAATATTCAAGTAGTCTTCAAAAAATCTATTATAAATATTAAAATGTAATTATAATTTAAACAGTCCAAAGCATGTATGAATTAGTTAAGGTATTAATGCAGTGCTAAATAGCTGCAACAATGTGCTTTCATGTTTGACAAACTCTTTGAGGTAGGACTGTTGAAGTTTTACAGCTGTTATTCTTCACTGGAAGATCTCCTGTTTGAGCTCTGCCCACTTCTTCTCCAGCCTCTGTTTGATTGGCTCGGGAGCGAAGGTGTATCCAATGGCCTGCTGGGAGAGCATCCACACGGCTTCCTGAGTCAAACCAAAGGTGGAGGCCGCCAGCTGGTACTCCTGAGAGAGATCTGTGCAGAACACGCCCTTATCATCCGTCTGACGGGACAGGAGGAACAGACATATTGGTATTTTCTAGCTCAACACGTTTTTTTTTTGTGCTTTTTTTTATAGTTTACATTAAACCGACCATGCTGACATTTTTTAAGGCTTCTGAATTACTAACATGATCAAAACTTACTAAGACATGTTATTGGGAGAAACAGAGTGACTGATATTTATATGCATTTTATAGTAGTCTGTTAATACTAATAATATTAAGATATTATTGGTTTACATTACAAGCTTTCAGAATTAATTTTTTTGACCATATAAATCATCTGCACCAAATTGCATGTTTGTTCCATTAAAAAAATATTGTCAGGCTTTATAGGGATAAAGTGTCTGAAGTGCAAAATAGTGGGGGGAAAAAAAACTCACACAGAGAACACACGGATGTCCTCTCTTATACCAGTATTGGAAGTGATGCTTGTCATATGAAGGCACCGTTTGACCTTTGACATTAGAGGTCAAACATATCTCTGCAATTCAAAAGAGTTACATTTAAATAAAAAATGATTATTTAAACTTCAAGTATATAATTTTGGAATCATGACAGGGCACTAGTTAAAAACTAGCTATTTGTGGAATTACAAAAACAATAAAATGAAAATAAAGTAAATTTTGGAATTAAATTAGAACACTAGTTAAAAATAGCTTTTAAAAAAAATGTAATAATTGAACTAAATTAGTACATAATTTTGGAATTACAACAGAAATACAGATAAAACAAATTAGTTAATGGAATGAAAAAAAAAACTAATTTAGTTAATAAAATCTTTAAAGTTTAGCTGAATGTAATTAGAAACAACTATGAAATGGAAAACTAGGGAAAAGATTACAATTAAGTAAAATAAATAATAGTTAAAAAAATATTGTTTAAAATTTAGGTATGTAATTTTGGAATTATGATAGAACTCTGTTTCTTTTTTTTAATTAACTGTTAAAAATTACTTATTCAAAGTTGAAGTATGTACATTTTGATTTATGATAGAAAACTAATTCAAAACATAAAACAGTTAATAAAATGTAAAAAAAAAATGTTTCAAAATATTATAAAAATAACAACATTTTAAAACGTACTCAAAGTTCAAGTATGTTATTTTTGGAATTTGGTGGAAGATTAGTTATAAAGAAATGAGCAAATAAGCTAAACATTAAATAGTTAAATAGTTAGAAAATAAAATAGTAAAATAAATACAAAATTAAAAGAATTCTTTAATGTTCAGTATGTAATTTGTGAAATTATGAAACAATTATAAAATTATAAAACTATAAAAAAAGTTTTTAAATTATTTTATTTTTAAATTAAGTGTTTAAAAATTACTTATTCAAAGCTGAATTATGTAATTGTGCAATTATGATATTACACTAATTAAAACAAAGTATTTATTTATTTATTTTTCAAATTAAGTGTTTAATAAATTACTTATTCAGAGTTGAAGTATGTAATTTTGGAATTATGATAAAACACTGATTAAAACAAAGGAGTTATTTATTTATTTATTTATTCATTGAATTACATGTTTTTAAAATTACTTATTCAAAGTTGAATTATGTAATTTTGGAATTATGATATAACACTAATTAAAACGTAATTTTTTTTTTTTTTTTCAAATTAAGTGTTTAAAAAAATGACTTATTCAGAGTTGAATTATGTAATTTTGGAATTATGATATAACACTAATTAAAATATAAAATATTTATTTATTTATTTCAAATTAAGTGTTTAAAAAAATTACTTATTCAGAGTTGAATTATGTAATTTTGGAATTATGATAAAACACTAATTAAAACAAAGTAGTTATTTATTGAATTATGTGTTTTTAAA
Source organism: Garra rufa (assembly GCF_049309525.1). Classification (NCBI taxonomy): domain Eukaryota; kingdom Metazoa; phylum Chordata; class Actinopteri; order Cypriniformes; family Cyprinidae; genus Garra; species Garra rufa. Next base: position 43,515,409 of record NC_133373.1, read on the forward strand.
ATTACTTATTCAAAGTTGAATTATGTAATTTTGGAATTATGATATCACACTAATTAAAACATAAAATATATATATATATATATATTTTTCAAATTAAGTGTTTAAAAAAATTACTTATTCAGAGTTGAATTATGTAATTTTGGAATTATGATAAAACACTAATTAAAACAAAGTAGTTATTTATTTATTGAATTATGTGTTTTTAAAATTACTTATTCAAAGTTGAATTATGTAATTTTGGAATTATAACATAACACTAATTAAAACATAAAATATAATTTTTTTCAAATTAAGTGTTTAAAAAAATTACTTATTCAGAGTTGAATTATGTAATTTTGGAATTATGATAAAACACTAATTAAAACAAAGTAGTTATTTATTTATTCATTGAATTACGTGTTTTTAAAATTACTTATTCAAAGTTGAATTATGTAATTTTGGAATTATGATATAACACTAATTAAAACATAAAATATTTATTTATTTATTGCAAATTAAGTGTTTAAAAAAAGTACTTATTCAAAGTGGAATTATGATATAACACTAATTAAAACATAAAATATTTAATTATTTCAAATGAAGTGTTTAAAAATGTACTTATTCAAAGCTGAATTATGTAATTTTGGAATTATAACATATCACTAACTAAATGTGTATTTATTTCAAATTAAGTGCTTAAAAAAATACCTTATTCAAAATTGAAGTAATGTAATTTTGAAATTATGATAAAACACTAATTAAAACAAAGTAGTTGTTTGTTTATTTATTAAATTAGGTGTTTTATTAATTTTGAAATTTGGTGGAAGACTAGTTAAAAACAAATTAGTTAATAAACTAAAGCTAAAATAGTAAAATAGTTCATAAAATAAGAAGGGTTAAAAAAAATAATTCTTTGATGTTCAAATATGTAATTTTGGAATTACAATGGAAAACTCTTACCGATAGGAATATTTTGTTTGCAAACTTTATCCACAAGACTGTGGGACCCGCCAACCTCAGGATGCAGGAAGGTTCCATGGCCGATTCTATCAGGAGGCAAGTTCAACAACAGCTCAGACTCATCTCTCTGAGCAGGAACCTGAAATACACAAGAACTCTTGCATAAACCATGTAAATCAATTAATTGCATCCAAAATACACATTTGACAGCACTAGATTCATACCAAAACATAATCCTGATAAAAGTAAGAAATTTCATGTGCTCCAACCTCTGAGAGGTGTAGCGCCAACTTCAGACCGCAGTTCTTGGCTTTTTCAAGTGCAGAGAGTAAGTCTTTTCCATGACCGACCTGTAAGATCAAAGATATGGAAACTGCAGAGAGAAGCAACAAATCGAGGATGAAGTTAATTGCAATCTGAACTCACTGTTGGGTCTCCACTGAGGTCAAGTCCAACTACTACTCCATCACTAGAAAGCAGGAAGTCTTCTGCCAGCTTCACTGTCTCCATGGCAACCTCAGGCCCATGTCTGCGGTCCACGGCTACGAGAAACCTGTCCAAACATCCGAAAGTACAGCAGGTGACGGTAAAAGTAGCAGGATGTTACCTAGAATAAATACCTAGAAATTACCTGACATCAATGTCAACTTCCTCTTGTTTGCACTGCCGGATGGCTTCGAGCACAGTTTCAATGTATCTTTGTTTAGTGAGACCTTTTATGTAACAAAAATAAATATCAACAAAAAGCAGAAATGAGCTGCTAATGAACGTTAAACATATAAAACACTTCCACTACCTGTTTCAGTCACATCCCGGGGCGTGCTACGCAACTCCAAATATTTTACGCCATCTGCCGCAAACTCTTGAATCACTGCTTTGGCAACCTGTTTAATAATCATCATTTTCTTTTTCATTTATTCTTAAAGGTGCAAGAGAATAAAACGCTGAGTAAGCCATTACCATTAGTATGTCCTCTTCTGAATCAACCAGCTGATGAATCACTTTAAACACTTGAAAACACCTGTTGGAGAAATACAATTAAACTAAAACTTGGTAATAGTTTATTTGTAATTACTGAATTAACTCCAGGACTAGGTCTAGTACACTATGATTAATACACTTCGTGTGCACTACAAATTTACTACACTTGTCTAGTTAGCAAAAAAACAATGGGTACATCCAAATATACATACATGAGATTCTAAACACTTTACTATCCCATGAGGCCATGGGTAAGGATATGTAAATGGCAGCAAAGCAACACAACTGATGCTACTAGGCTTTAATAAAAAAGGAAATCCTTTAATGCTGAATCCAATTCTCCATGTAAATAAAAAAAAGCTTAACTGTATATATATCATGACACGTGATTTGGACATTACTTTATAAATATGTTATTTCTAAAAGCATACAGGAAATAACATACATAATTATTCATCGATATATCCATAAATAATAAATATAATCAATGTACTTTCAGTAACACATCAGTTAAACGTTTTATTGCCCTTTCTTGAATTTATTTAAAAACATACAACACTTTACTATTTTACTGAAAAATAAAATTACATAATTAAGCTGTAACTATTTTAGTACAATTTTACAGAAAAACATCATGAATAATTTATGGAAGCCCGATTCCACCACTGAATAAAACATTTAAAATATAACTGCGACTTTTTCTCTCACAATTCTGACTTTTCCCCTCGAAATTCTCGTAATTCTGGCTTTTTTTTCCTCAGAATTGCATGACACAATTTCTGACTTTTTTCTGAGAATTCTAAGATATAAACTCAGAATTACGAGTTATAACGTCAGAATTGTGAGATATAAACTCACAATTCTGTGAAATGAAGTCAGAATTGCATGTTTTTATCTCGCAATTCTGTCAGAAGTCAGAATTGTGAGTTTATATCTTGCCATTCTGACATTATAACTCACAACTGCAAGTTCATATCTCACAATTCTGCAAAAGAAAGTCAGAATTGTGAGAAAAAAAGTCAGAACTGCAAAATATAAACTCACAATTCTGACTTTTTTCTCAGAATTGCGTGATATAAACACAATTGTGAGTTATAACAATACAAACTAGCAATTCTTGGAAATAAAGTTAGAATTGCGAGACATAATCTCTCCCTCAGAAAACTCACAATTACATGTTTTGCACAACTGTGAGTTTATATCTCACATTTCTGAGGAAAAAGTCAGAACTGCAAGAAAAAAAAGTCAGAATTGTGAGATGTAAACTTTTTTTTTTTTTTGCGGAAAAAAGTGGTGGAAACAGGCTTTCATAATTAGGCCTAATTCAAATCACGTCACTGCCCAAGTGTTAACTTTTTTCTTCCATACTACACTACTGAACTAAATGCAATCATGGATGTAGTACGTCTGGATTACATTCACACTTTCATACCAAGTAAGTACTTGTTCAAAAGAAGTACTTACTCTGAGAGTAGACTATTTCAGAGGCAGCCTATTTCTAAAATGTGTTTATTACTTGTCTTAAAAGTCAAGTATAATTAATTATCCTAACATGCCATGAACTAGTTACTAGTAATGCATTAGAGTAATAATATTACTTTCCCTGGTAGCTAGCAGTGTAACTAATTACTAATAAGATGTAAGTAATAATATTACAGTTACTATATGAAGTTTAAAACTTCAATCATCCCAATCAGTTTTCATAATTGTTGTCGTTTAAGCCCTGTTGCAGATTTTACTATTTTGCTGCTTTATTAAATAACAGAAGTTGTTTTAAAAATGTGGCTTGTCATCGGTTTGAGCTAGTTGTACTTTTAATTTATCTGTAACTCTCAGGGATTCAGAGGCTGCAAAACTTATGCAGTTATCAAGTTTTTGGGGTGTAATGGAAAATTGATGTAATTCCTGTTGGCCGGGAGTAATAAGTAATTTAATAATATTACCTTTGAAACAAGTAATGTGTAATATATTACATTTTTTGAGTAACTAGCCTAACACTGGTGATGTGTATGATAGTGTTTATCACGCACTCGTCCAGAGATCGGCGCTGTCCGCGGCGAATGGCGGTCATGCTGTGCTCAATATTCAGATGCGGCTTGCGCTTTATAAGCGTCTCCATCGTTTCAAAACTCACAGAACCATTGAGATGTGCGTGTAACTCCTGAAAGAAAGAAAAAAATACACCGTATTTAATTCAATTAAGTGTAATTACATTAATTAATTTATGTATATACGTTGGGCTGAGCTCAGTAAAAGATAATGATTTATTAATGGCTCTAGTCTAAATATGCGTTTCCTACCACTTTGGGCAGCTGACGATAAAAGAGATCCGCTTCGGTGTCCATCGCTGTTTTCTTCACCTTTATGAAATGTGAATTTCGAAGACTCCTGCGTGTTAAATAGTGACTGAATGTACTACTTTTGACACACGGAGACGGATTGTTTTTCCTGACGCACCAACGTTGCGTTATAGAAATGAGTCTCAGACAACAACATCGACCTTCACCAGTGGTTCCCATATTCATTCAATTTAAACAATCCACAAATTCAACTAGTTTTTAAATAAGATTACAGAATAATATGAACATCTTGGTTATTTTAGACGCTTTAGTAGTTTTTATTAATATGTTGAATTGTGACCCTGGTCCACAAAACCAGTCTTAAGTAACAAGGGTAATTGTGACTTTTCCCTCAGAATTACAAGTTTATATCCTGCAACTGTGATTTTTTTCTCTGAATTATGAGTTTATATCTCACAATTGTGACTTTTTTCCTCAGAATTGCAAGTTTATATCCTGCAACTGTGGGTTTTTTTTTCAGAATTTTGTGTTTATATCTCACAATTGACTTTTTCCTCAGAATTACAAGTTTATATCCTGCAACTGTGATTTTTTTCTCTGAATTATGAGTTTATATCTCACAATTGTGACTTTTTTCCTCAGAATTGCAAGTTTATATCCTGCAATTGTGTTTTTTTTTTCTGAATTATGAGTTTATATCTCACAATTGTGACTTTTTTCCTCAGAATTGCAAGTTTATATCCCGCAATTGTGATTTTTTTTTCAGAATTATGAGTTTATATCTCACAATTGTGACTTTTTTCCTCAGAATTGCAAGTTTATATCCTGCAACTGTGGGGTTTTTTTTTCAGAATTTTGTGTTTATATCTCACAATTGACTTTTTCCTCAGAATTACAAGTTTATATCCTGCAACTGTGATTTTTTTCTCTGAATTATGAGTTTATATCTCACAATTGTGACTTTTTTCCTCAGAATTGCAAGTTTATATCCTGCAATTGTGGGTTTTTTTCTGAATTATGAGTTTATATCTCACAATTGTGACTTTTTTCCTCAGAATTGCAAGTTTATATCCTGCAATTGTGGGTTTTTTTTTCTGAATTATGAGTTTATATCTCACAATTGTGACTTTTTTCCTCAGAATTGCAAGTTTATATCCCGCAATTGTGATTTTTTTTTTCAGAATTATGAGTTTATATCTCACAATTGTGACTTTTTTCCTCAGAATTGCAAGTTTATATCCCGCAATTGTGATTTTTTTTTCCAGAATTTTGTGTTTATATCTCACAATTGACTTTTTCCTCAGAATTACAAGTTTATATCCTGCAATTGTGATTTTTTTTCTGAATTATGAGTTTATATCTCACAATTGTGACTTCTTTCCCTCAGAATTGCAAGTTTATATCCTGCATTTTTTTTTTCAGTATTACACGTTTGTCACAATTGTGACTTTTCCTCAGAATTACAAGTTTATATCCTGCAATTGTGATTTTTTTCTGAATTATGAGTTTATATCTCACAATTGTGACTTTTTTCCTCAGAATTGCAAGTTTTTATCCCGCAATTGTGATTTTTTTTCAGAATTATGAGTTTATATCTCACAATTGTGACTTCTTTCCCTCAGAATTGCAAGTTTATATCCTGCATTTTTTTTTCAGTATTACAAGTTTGTCACAATTGTGACTTTTCCTCAGAATTACAAGTTTATATCCTGCAATTGTGATTTTTTTCTGAATTATGAGTTTATATCTCACAATTGTGACCTTTTTCCTCAGAATTACAAGTTTAAATCCCGCATTTTGATTTTTTCCTTTGAATTTTGAGTTTATATCTCCCTAAAAATTGGACTTTATATCTCACAATTCAAAAAAAAAGTTGAATTATTTTACTACATCAAATAAACCAAATAGGTGAAAATGAGAAATGTTTCATTAGAAACTAGCTGAAATAAACAAGAATAATAATGAGGTTTCAATATTTTATTTTAATGAACTTTTGACTGAATTTAAATAAGATAAATAAACAATGACTGTTCACAAGTTTATATTTGGTGTTCATAAAAAACAACACGTATGTTTTATATACACACTGCACATGAATACATCAAAATATTGAGTACATAAAAAAGAACCAAATACATAAATAGTTTATAATTTAAACAATTGTGTATTTTATACATAATAAATAATAATACATAATATACATATTATGCATTTAGCAGACTGGAATACTGTATTTTGTAATATTTTCCAGCTAAACACTGAAGAACAACAAGTAGAGAGTTATTAACTGATAATTATTGCCTTTAGCCACAATTATGATAAAGTGTTACATGTATACAGTGTAGCAAATATCATTTGCGCTATCAACAAACACACTTACAATTTATATATGATTGCTTGGCTTTTGGTAAGAGCTTGTCTTTCATTATAGTTATGCTGTTTATGCATCAGATTTATTCCTTGTATTACATATCAGGAAACATCTGATCCTCAATCAGCAGTCCAGCTCTGCGGTGCTTGTGTATTACATGACCTCACACTTTTCTGCAGACTGTTTAAGGTCTTCGATGGTGGACTGGGCCTTTTCTTTTAGCTGGTCAATATCTACGTTCTGAATGTTGGTCAGCTGACCCAGGACGGACTGCTTGTGCTCCTCCTCCTGGTTGTCTTCGGCGATCATCTTAGCCAGCTCTGTGGGCAACTCCACATTGTCTGCCGCTGCCTGAATTTGCGTGTCGTCCAGTTCACTCTGTTAAATAAAATATTATTTAACAATGAAACAACAAATTGGAATGG
>NC_133373.1:43522924-43556214 GCF_049309525.1 Garra rufa
ATATATATATATATATATATATATATATATATATATATATATATATATATATATATATTATATATATATATATATATATATATATATATATATATATATATATATATATATATATATATATATATATATATATATATATATATATATATATATATATATATATATATATATATATATATATATATATATATATATATATATATATATATATATATATATATATATATATATATATATTGTAGGCTACATTTTACCTCACAAGATACAATAACGCTAAAGCAAATGAATATATGGGCCATTCTATGGAACTGCTGTAGACTGCTGTCCCACAACCAAAAAACACATTTAAAAAGCATTTGGGTATTTAAATCTTAGATGTTTACTAAAATTCTTCTATTATCTATTAAAACCCACAATAATATTTTAAATAATAGTAAGCTTAATATAGGCTATATAAAATCATAATTTATTGGGTACTTTCAGTAGTAAATGCCATATATTGAAATAATTTTTGTATTTTATTCCGTTGTTTTAAAAAAATATCTTTTTGATTTTTTTTTTTTTTATAAAAATGAAGTTAAAAGAAAAAAATAATATTTTCTTTGTAAATCATGAAACTTTATATAATGAACTGTCCCGCATTTTTCATGTCACTACCGAAACAGTGTATATTTTAATCTATTGGCTGAGACTGATTTTAACATTTATGATCAGGAAATATACATGTGTCACTCTCTCTCATAGCTACAAGGTGTGAGTAGATATGTCCCATAATTTTGAGGTAAATTGTTTTCAAAAGTCTGAAAATCTGTGTTTAACTTTAAAGAATGTCACTACCGAACACCATTTTTCTATAATTAAAGGAACACTCCACTTTTTATGGAAAGAGGCTGAAGCAGGCGCAGTAATATCACGCAGCACATGTGCAAATGCTAACCTAGCTGGGAACTAATTTCAGGCGCTGCGTGATACTACTCCGCCTGCTGCGTCCATATTACGGCAGCAATCTTCCTTGACTATTACGCCGGAATGGGAGTGTAGTTCCTAATCTTAACGGCCTAGAAAATGGCAGCTTTACATTTTCCATCGGTATTAGTACACGATATAACTGCAGAAGAGTCAAGTTTTAAATAGGACAAATATCAAAACTCGTTGGTCATTTTTGAACGCGATGCTATTGGTCTAATAGGATTCAATGATCTATGCTAAGCTATGCTAAAAGTGATATCGCCAGAACAGGAGAACGGCTGAATGGATTTCAAAACGGTAAAACTCAACTTATTAACTCGGGGGGAGTTGGAGAATGAGCCTATTTCCAAAAAAAGTGGAGTGTTCCTTTAAGCATGCTTTTTTTTGGAAGTTATTCCATAACATTTCGTTTTTATGTGTACAGCTGTTCAGAAGTGTGCTAATCATGTGCTGATTAGCATCGTTAAGGCTAGGTTCAAAAGTATCTAAAATAGTCACTATCAAAACAGTCACGACTAAAACATTTGGTGAAGTTTGGGTAGTGACATCCTCATTTTTTTTTGAGTGTTATTCTCTAAAATGGTCACTAGTGAAAATGTGCAGTCATGACTGAAACACGGGATGTTTTGTCAAAAATAAAGTATACTGAATTATCAGCTAAGATGTTATGATTTTGTTTGTTTTTATGCATATTCAAACTAATGAATCCTTAAGTTTGAAATCAGTATGATGAACTTTTGGCTTTTTACAAAGAAAGTTTGAATTCAAAATACAACAAATCTCATAAATCACACTTTAAATATTGTTAAAAATGAAACTGTTATTGATTTACGTCTGAAAACTTTTTAATAAAATAGAAAAAAATATATATTTCCAAGGAAGACGTAAGCAAAATCTTGATAAATTTAACCCGTCCTCTTAAATTATATATCACTGTGTTTCAGTAGTGACAAATTTGGGGAGAGGACAAATATTCCAAAACTTTCTGAAAATGCAATATAAGAATTAACTGCACAATTACTAGAAATGTGTACCTTGGATATTATACATTTGCATACATACAACATTTAAAAAAAAAACTAATCTTTGAGCCAATTCTGTAGAATGTCCCATATATAGATACTGTGTACACGAGTTGTCTTTAGATTTGAACTATCCAAAGACGTTTGTGAACAGAAAATCTTTTCATTGGTTTAGTTTATGTATTTTTTGAGACTATTTTTTATTAATGATGGCCTGTGGGCTTGTTGATGAGTCAGTGTGAGCAATGATGAGCCGCCACTGTCACTTCTCTCCTGTGTCGAGCAAATCACAAGACTGCTCAAGTGAAACACCTCAGTCTGTGTCAACTAATTGTATTACATACAGCGTTAGGCTCTGTGATTTATACTTCTGTGCTAATAAGATTTGTACAGTCCTACGGCTGTGGGAAAATTCATAATAGATATTTATTCATATAAATAATATATACAAATATATGCTAACTGATACTTTAAGTAAATTGTGGCTAGACACAATCATATATGTACACATACATACAGTATACACACATCAGATTTTATTTTATATATAAATATATATATATATATATACCTGTGAAGTACCAAACAGGAAATAATTATATAAAATCTTAATATTTAAATATAAATTGTGAATATATAGAAGTAAATCTGAATATATATTTATAAATCTGAGTATATAAATGTTAATTATGAATATATAGATGTAAATCTGAATATATAGTTATAGGTCTGAATATATAAATGCAAATCATGAATATAGTTATAATTCTGAATAGTTAGATGATACATAGGCACATTAAAAAAGCTAATAAAAAGCAATAATAACATCTCCTTATATTGACATGCCTAATAATAAATATATATTCATGTTGAGATGTAGACTATATATTCACAATTTACATTTATATATTTAGACTTAAAACTATATATTCGAAATATCTTTCGATATCTCGAAAACGATGACTCATCTCAAAGGGCTTATCCTCTTAATAATAAATTTGAAAATATTTGAAATGTTCATGATCTACATTTTTGTATTACAATTTGTATCTATATATTTAGACGTATAACTATATTCAGATTTGCATTTATATATTCAGATTTATTAATATAAATTCAGATTTAATTCTGTATATTCATAATTATATTTATAAATTCAGATTTACCTCTATATATTCAGAATTATAATTATAATCTGAATTACTTCTATATATTCAATATTACAACTATATTCTGATTTACTTCTATATATTCACATTTCTAAATATATATTCTGATTTACTTTTGTATATCCAGTATTATAACTTTAGATTTAAATCTGTAGATTCTCATTTCTAAATATATATTCTGATTTACTTCTATATATTAAAAATTACAACTATATATTCTGATTTACCTCTATTTATTCAGATTTCTAAATATATATTCTGATTTACTTCTATATATTAAAAATTACAACTATATATTCTGATTTACCTCTATATATATTCAGATTTCTAAATATATATTATGATTTATTTCTATATATTCTATATAAGATGTAGACTATATATTCAGAGTTGCATTTATATACTCAAGACTTATAAATATACATTACGATTTACATATATATTCAGAATAATAATTATGTATTAACAATTCAGATTTATATATTCAAATATATTTTTAGATTTAATTCTATTTAGATTTTTAATTATATAATCAGATTAACGTCTATATACTTATGATTTGCATTTATATATTAACTTTTATCTATATATTCAGACTTTTATCTATATATTGAAACTTTAATGTATATATTCAGACTTAAAACTATTCATGATTTACATTTTTGTATTACAATTTGTATCTATATATTCAGACTTAACTATATATTCAGATTTACATTTATATTATCAGATTTCTTAACAAATATTCAGATTTATTCTATATATTCAGAATTATAACTATATATTTTGATTTACCTCTATTTTCTGATTTATAAATATATATTGTGATTTACTTCTATATATTAAAAATCATAACTATATATTCTGATTTACCGCTGTATATTCACATTTCTAAATATATATTCAGATTTTCTTCTATATATCCATAATTATAACTATATTTAGATTTACCTCTGTAGATTCAATTTATAAATATATATTGTGATTTACTTCTATATATTCAAAATTATAACTATATATTCAGATACATATTCTGATTTCTATATATTCAGGATTAACTATATATATTTACCTCTATATAATCAGATTTCTAAATATTTACTTCTACACATTCAGAATTATAACTATATATTTTGATTTACCTCTATATAAATATATATTCAGATTTACTTTTGTATATTCAGAATTTACATTTAAATACTTAAATTGTATAGAATTATTTTCAGTTTGACGCTATATATTGTGCTGTGTGACCAACAATTAGTTCTTCTAGCTTTTTAAATATGAATTTCTCATTGTTATCTGTAAATTGTTTAGATAAATTGACAAATCACTATCTGAAAACATGAATTAAACATGTTTAAATGTCCTATTCGGATAATATGATGACCTTTCCCAAAGAGACCGGTGAGTCAACTCTGTGTACCATTTGGAGGAATTTTAACAATTACATTTGCTGTGAACATTCATCTTGCCGAATCCAACTGCTTTCAGATGGAAATCTCTGATAACATGAGAGTTTATTCAGAGACGCAGCACTGAATCCATTATCATATATGTTTTAAACATGACCAGCTGCAATCTGATTTGTCCTCATTTGTCCAGTGAAAAACAAGCGACTATATTGAATTGCATTTAGCATCTATACAAACAGCAGAGACACTTTCGCCAAACCTTCCACAGCACTTGTTGTCTATGAGGGTCCAGCGATTCCTCATATAAATGCCAGGTCATTGAGAAGGTTTGTCTCCTGCCTAAAGCAGTGCCCGAGTCCCGGTACAACGACAATGCCCTGTTCGCCGGGACTCTGAATCACTGTACTCATGTACCCTTCATGAGCCACATTTCTGGCCAAAATGCAAACAGCAAAGAGATGCGTTTTGCATGAGAGGAGACTGTCATGAACGTACGCATCTCGAGGACTCCACTTCTAGTGTTGATTGGGATTCACACTGGCATCGGAGCTCCCTCAGGCTGGGCGTGGGTGAAGGCCGGATACGGGCCTGAGCCCAAATGTCACGGGAGAGATGTAAATGGGGGCTGACGAGCACCGCGGACGCTTCCGAACCTACAGCTGGAGGAACTTTGGTATTTTAGACAATCAAACTTAGCATGTCACTTAATGTTGCTCTCTTCAGGCAAACGCATGAACTCGGAAGAAACATACGAACCATTGCTGCTGTTGACTGCTTGCTGCATTTAACCAGGGATGGTTTTGAAGCTATGAATGTTCACTTGAATGTTCACGTAAGGTCACAATCATTTCCTTTAAACAACGCGGTTGAATTCGACTCTTCTTACTGTCCCTTGGCAATGTCTTGCAAATAGGCCACAAAACAGAGCAAATCGTGACACATGCATGGTGACATCCACAGTCAAGCGTTCTGGCGTGAAGCACACAGGACGCCTGAGGGGGAAGAAGCCGAAGTCTCGTCTCCCCGACTTACCTCATTCTTCCTGAACAGGGAAGATTGTGTGCTTGAAGTTTGAATATGAATTTTAAGGGAGTTCAGTTTTTATTGGGAGGAACTACAGGTGGTTTAGTTGCCTTTTCCTTTTGAATAAAAAGAAAATAAGAAATGAAACCAACATTATGCTATATTACGAAAATTATGCATCATCTTATTACAATATGCAATGAGTTCCAGTAGCTGAACTGAAGAGCATATTCATCAACCAAATGCATTCATACAAATATGCATATTTGCATGCACTGTAAAAAATGATATAATCACTAAGTCATGCCAAGTTATGTTTTAACATTACTTTAACTAATCAAAATAAGCAATTTCAACTTGTTTTTTATAAACTCTATGGAATTCAACTTAAGTTGGTTAATGCAATTCAAGTTAAAATGACTTCAAGTTGACTCTACATATACAGTCAAGCCCGAAATGATTCATATCCCTGGCAAATTCTGACTTAAAGTTACTTTTATTCAACCAACAAGGTTTTTTTGACTGGAAATGACACAGGCTTCTCCCACAGGCTTCTCCCAAAAGATAATTCATACCCTTCTCAATAATCAGTAGAAAAGCCTTTATTGGCTATTACAGCAATCAAACGCTTCCTATAATGCTTTAGAACAGCTTGGACTATTTGGAATGGTATAGAACTTTGGATTTTCCCATAGACTGTGACAGTTTGCAAAAGGTATGAATAATTTTGGACATGACACTTTTTGTTCAAATGTAAATAAAAGCTGAGAAATATTTTTTTTCCACAATGATGCCTCTTGTACATCGTCTTATTATCTTTTGGGAGAAGCCTGTGTCATTTCCAGTCAAAAAAAAAAAAAACTTGCTGGTTGAATAAAAGTAACTTTAAGAAGTCAGAATTTGTCAGGGGTATGAATAATTTTGGGCTTGACTGTATGTATTTGTATATATGTTTTTGTTCCACACAATTATGCATTTTTTAATGTTAAATTTGCATCTCACATACACAATGTTTTTCAAATGTCTATCAATTATTCAAAAAAGTATATTTTTAAATCAAGTATTTTTTAATGACATGCAAAAATGCATTTATTTTTTAATAATAAATGTGCAACTTACATTTTTTTTCTAATGTCTAACAAATATTTAAAAATGTATGTTTTTTCAATTTAGTATTCTTAATGCAAATTACATTTTTTATATTTTTAATAATAAATTTGCATGTCATTTAACTTAACCAATTAGAAAGACAAAACTATACATTTATATTTTTAAATTTAGTATGCAAATATGCATTTATTTTTTAATGATAATCGTTTTAATGATAATTTTTTCAAATGTCTACCAATTATTTAAAAATTTTGATATTTTTTTAAATTGAGTATCTTTGACATGCAAATAAGCTTTTTGTATTTTTATATGCAGTTTTTTATTTTTAATTATAAATTTGCATGTCAGAAATAGAAAAATCTATATATTTGATATATACATTTTTAACACACACATTCTATTTTAAATTTATTTTTGCAGTTGTCATCTTAGTGGTGTGTTTGGGGTCATTATTATGTTGGAAAACATGATAGTTTCTGGAGGGAAGGCATCATGTTCTGCTTCAGAATGTACAGTACATAATGGAATCCATGTTTCCCTCAATGAACTGCAGCTCCCCAGTACCAGCAGCACTCATGCAGCCCCAGACCATGATGCTACCAGCACCATGCTTGACTGTAGGAAGACACAGTTTTCTTGGTACTCCTCACCAGGGCATCGCCACACATGCTGGATCTGAGCCAAACAAGTTTATCTTATAATCTCATCAGACCACAGGAAATGGTTCCAGTAATTCATGCTCTTGGTTGTCTTCAGCAAACTGTTTGCGGGCTTTCTTGTGAGCCAGCTTCAGATGAGGCTTACTTCTGGGACGACGCCTATGCAAACTGACTTGTTGCAGTGTGCGGCGTATGGTCTGAGCACCGACAAGCTGACCTTCTACTTCTGCAAGCTTTAAAGCAATGCTGGCAGCACTCATGCATCTGTTTTTTGAAGCCAGGTTCTGCACCTGACGCACAGAATGAGTGCTCAACTTCGTTAATCGACCCTTGCAAGACCTGTTCCAAATGGAACCCATCTTGGAGAACCTCTGTATGACCAGAGTGTTTCAGAGTGTTACTGAACCTCTAATAGCCTTGGCCATCTTTGTGGAGAGCAACAATTCTAATTCTCAAATCCTCAGAGAGTTCTTTGCCATGAGATGTCATGTTGAACATCCAGTGTCAGTATGAGAGAATTGTACTTAAAGCACCAAACTGTAACTGCTTTAAGACAAGATACACAAGTTTGATGAACAGGACATGTGGCTTTGCTTGGTTAAACAACATACTGCTATAGGGTGTACTCACTTTTGTTGCCAGCTATTTTGACAATAATGGCTGTAGGTTGAGTTATTTTCAGAGGACAGTAATTCTATACTGCTATACAAGCTGCACATTGACTACTCTGAAATATATCCAAGTTTCATTTCTATAGTATTAACCTTTGAGAAGATATACTAAAATGGTTGCTGAAATGTGAGAGGTGTACTACCCACACACACACACTTTATCATTTTTAACACTAATAATACCTTTAGGAAATCACATTATTATTATTCCAGTATTTTTATTGGCCATGTTTCTTCTTTTAAGTGGCTTCTATGCATTAACGCAAGAAATGAATTCAAATATTTGCATATGAAAAATGCAAATGCAAACATTTCTCTGTGTTTTGGTGTATGTTTTCATTCAAGTGCTTTTGTTCACCAAAGGTAGATTCACCTTCACTGTAAACCACAAATGCAGCATTTCAGTGGTTCAGGTTTCATTCTAGCTGCACGCTCATGAATCTTCCTCTTCTTGATATCATGTTGCTGACGAGAAACAAGCACCGAGCAGAAAAACAGCATCCTATAGATAGACCAGAGAACAATCCTATCACATCCTACCACATCACATGATGACGCGATTTCCAAAACACATGACATATGCCAAGCGCATCCGCAGGGCATCGGGATTATTATTACCATTTCACATATGTGTGTCAAAACCTTATGCAAAAAATCTGTCACGTGCCACAACCGTTTGGGTCGCCGCTAAACGGGCAGTAGCTTATAAAGATGACGCGTTTCCTCTCTGGGTGCATTTGGACTTTCCTTGACTGACCTTTATATCAAATTACAAGAGATTTAAAGGCACAAACACACGTTCAAAGCTTTTTGGCAGCCTTTTTATTTTTTTTGTCTTTATCTTTCGTTTTTATCAAACTGTTCAGATGGAATGATTTTATCTGAAATATGGCAGCAAAGAAAAAACATATGAAAAGCACAGCATAAAATTAAGTCCTTCGCATAATGTCACAAATATTGATCAATCAAATCTCTATTTGTGGCCTTTTTGTATAGTTTCTCTGTTTTATTTTTATTTTTAATTTTTAATTAAAGCATTCCGGCTTTTACACAAAGGACCACAACATTTATATTCATCCTTTCCAGGACATTTTGAGGCTCAGACTGACACATGTTTGAAAAGATGAGCAAGACAGCAGGAAATTGAAGCGCTTCTAAACAACGCATTAAAAAAAATAAAAAAAACAAGCTCTGGGGCGACACAGACTTCAGCGTGAAGGCACTGTGAAATGGTAGAAAGATTCTCTGGTGTATTTCATTGGCTACTGGAACGGAAAACGGTTTGAGATGAGCGTACAGTCTCCCTAAGTGCCAATTATTGTTCTTGGTTACAAGTTTGTATGAATGTTTTGTCATATAGCATTTAGACATTTATGTGTAATGATATTGTATATATATATATATTTTGGCAGGAAATGCTATGTGTTAATCATAAATCCAAAATAAGGGAGCGTATGAGGACGTATTGGAGGAGGCTGAGGATCGTATAAATCAAAAAGAGGTGAGTTGTTGTAGAGAAGGCCAGCCTCCCCAAAATTAAGAAAATCAAGCCATGAAAACGATGCAAAGAAAGAGAGTGCGCTTGCAAAATAAGATTCTGCTGATGTTTTTTTCAAGTCCACTGCTTAAGAGTAGATTTTGGTCAGATTGTATGAGAATGGTCCCGTGAAGGTGTGTTTTTCCTTTAGTTTGTGTCTTTTATCGGTACAGCTCATTGGCTATGATATCTTGCAGTTTCTGACTCAGTTCTCTGAAGCTGGGACGCACCACAGGGTCCAGAGTCCAGCACTGCTTCATGAGGTCGTACACCACCGCCGGGCAGCCGTCTGGGGAGTCCATCTTGTAACCCTTCTCTACACGCGGGACAACTTCCTTTAGAGGCTGGAAGGACAGAGGATGAAGGACAACACCATTTAGGAAAAATGTGGCGAGGTAGACAACAGTGTCCTCTACTGGTAGAATCAGAAATAATGGGGTATGTGCAGAAATCTTGCAAAACACTAAAATATCAATTAAATAACATTACACAAGTATGATGTAATTAGTCATATCTGTATGTCTAAAATAATTACTATTTATATTTAAAAAAGTATAAATTATAATATTTGATTTATTTATTTTAGATTATTTTAATAGAAAAAAACTAATAGATTAAATATAAAATGATCATAATTGTATGAGATTAGTAATATCTAAATGTTTTAAAATAATTACTATTTATATTAAAAAAGTATACATTGATTTGACTTATTTGTTTTAGATTATTTTAATATATTTGGTTTTTCTATTAAAATAAATTTATATTAACATAAAAATGAGCATAATTGTATTTTTATTGGTAATGCTTCTGCTTTAAATTGAATTATAAGTGGCTTGTTTTGATATCCCATTCTAGTTATTGTAATTATTACTATTATTATTATTATTATTATTATTATTATTATATTATATTATAAACAACAACAACTAAATTTATTTTTTATTGGTTATGTTTCTGCTTTAAAGTGACATATTACAGGATAGAATAAAATGTATTAATTTATTTAGATTTAAATTAGACTATTTTATATGGAAATATTAATAATAATAATAATAATTTTTAAAACTATTTGTGCAGTATTTTTATTGGCCATGTTTCTTCTTTGAAGTGGCTTGAATGTAAACATTTAGTTATTTTAAATTAGGTCATTAATAAAACTAATAATAACAAAAATAATAATAATAGTAATAACAATAACAACATTTTTTTTGGTTATGTTTGTGCTTTAAGGTGACATACTACAGATTAGAATAAAAATGTACTGATTTTATTCAGATTTAAATTAGATAATTATGTATATAATAATAATAATAATAATATTTAAAAATATATATTTTTGTATAGTATTTTTATCAGCCATGTTTCTTCTTTGAAATGCTTGAATGTAAACATTTATTTTTAGTTATTTTAAATTAGGTTATTAATAAATAACTAATTAAAAATATATATTTAAGGTGACATTACAGATTAGAATAAAAATGTACTGATTTTATTTAGATTTAAACTGGATAATTATTTTATATGGATATAATATTAATAATAATAATAATAATAATAATAATAATAATAATAATTTTTAAAAAACTATTATTTGTACAGTATTTTATGTTTCTTCTTTAAAGTGTCTGGAATGTAAATATTTTGGTTATTTTAAATTAGGCTATTAATAAAACTATAATAATAATAATAATAATAATAATAATAATAATAATAAAAGTAACAAAAATATTTTTATTGATTCTGTTTCTGCTTTAAGGTGACATATTACAGATTAGAATTAATAGATTAATAATTAATAGATTGAATAATAATAATAATAATAATAATAATAATAATAATAATAATAATAATAATATATTTTTTTAAAACAATATTATTTGCAGTTTTTTATTGGCCAGGTTTCTTCTTTGAATAATAATAAGAATACAAAGTAGAATAATAACAAAACATATATAATAATAATGAATGTAAAGGTAGAGATATAATAATAATACTAATAATAATTTTTAAAACTATATTATTTGTAAAAAAATTTGGTCATGTTTCATCTTTGGAGTGGCTTGAATGTAAACATTTACTTAAGTTATTTAGGTTATTAATAAAATTACAATAACAACAACAACAAAGTATTTTTATTGGTTGTGTTTAAAATGTACTGATTTAATTTAGATTGAAAGATTATTGATAGTATTATTTTATACAAAAAAAATCATTTTAAAAACGATATTATTTGTACAGTATTTTTATTGGCCATGTTTCTTCTTTGAAGTGGCTTGAATGTAAACATGTATTTTAATCATTTTAAATTAGGTTATTAATAAAACTATAATATTAACAAAAATTCAATATCATAAAAATTTTATTGGCCACATTTTAAAGTTTACATAATTGAAATAAAAACATATTTATTACAATATCCTATTTATTTTAGTAGCTTTAATTTAAAATAGATAAAAAAATAAAATAAAATAAAAAACAAGATTTGAAAATGACTTACAATTCTTGGATAAGGTACCCGACCAAAGGAATAGATTTCCCACAGTAAGATGCCATAGCTCCATACATCAGACTTAGTAGAAAACGCCTGTTTCAAACAGAGAGGCAGAAATAACAAAGATAAGAGGATGTTTTTAAAATGTCTCTGTTCAAACATGTTAAAACAAAAGCAGACAACACACCTTCTCTCTCAAGGCCTCAGGTGAAGTCCACTTAACAGGGAGTTTGGCTGTATCTTGAGTAGATGATGCTTCCTTGGTAAGGCCGAAGTCACTGACTTTTGCTATGTTGTCTTCTGACACTAAAACATTACGAGCTGCCAGATCCCTGTGCACAAAGTTATTGGCCTCGAGATATTCCATCGCCTTGCAGACATCCCTAAAAAAGATAGAAAATAAATAAAGGAACCATTTTGAAAATGGAATACTGCCAAGGTTAAAAAAAGAAAAAAGAAAGATGTGATAAAAAGAAACTCACATTGAGAAATTGATCAAACGATCTCCACCAATAACAGTACGTCCTCTAGAGCGCAGATAGTCCACTAGACTACCCTGAAAAAAAACAACAACGTTAAAATAATGCTGTATGCTTTAAAGACAAGATTAAATATATACAGTTGAGGTCAAATATACATCTGCA
Organism: Garra rufa; assembly: GCF_049309525.1. NCBI lineage: Eukaryota > Metazoa > Chordata > Actinopteri > Cypriniformes > Cyprinidae > Garra > Garra rufa. The sequence goes on from NC_133373.1 coordinate 43,535,638, forward strand.
AAATGTTAATTGTTTAAGCAAAATAAGAGGTATCATATAAAATGATATAATAAAAAGTTATTTTTTATTTAGTACTGACCTGAGTACGACATTTCACATAAAAGACATTTAGTCCACAAGAAAAAAAATAATAGTTGAATTTATAAAAATGACCCTGTTCAAAAGTTTACATACACTTGATTCCTAATACTGTGTTGTTACCTGAATGATCCACAGCTGTGTTTTTTTGTTTGGCTTTTAAAGGAGTAGTTCACTTTCAGAACAAAAATTTACAGATAATGCACTCACCCCCTTGTCATCCAAGATGTGCATGTCTTTCTTTCTTCAGTCGTAAAGAAATTATGTTTTTTGAGGAAAAATTTCTCTCCATATAATGGAGTTCTATGGTGCCCCCGAGTTTGAACTTCCAAAATGCAGTTTAAATGCAGGTTCAAAGGGCTCTAAATGATCCCAGCCGAGGAAGAAGGGTTTTATCTAGCAAAACGATCGGTTATTTTCCAAAAACATTTACAATTTATATACTCTTTAATCTCTACACAGAGTACACACAGAGCTAGACAAGACGAGCATTTGAGGTTAAAAAGTATATAAATTGTAATTCTTATTTTAGAAAATAACCAATTGTTTTGCTAGATAAGACCCTTCTTTCCTCGGCTGTGATCGTTTAGAGCCATTTGAAACTGCATTTTGGAAGTTCAAACTCGGGGGCACCATAGAAGTCCATTATATGAGGAGAAATCCTGAAATGTTTTCCTCAAAAAACATAATTTCCTTACAACTTTAGAAAGAAAAACATGAACATCTTGGATGACAAGGGGATGAGTACATTATCTGTTACTTTTAGTTTTGAAAAGTGAACTACTCCTTTAATGCATTGTTTCCTTCTGGAGCATCAGTGAGCGTTTGAACCTTCTGTAATAGATGCATTCAAGCCCCTCAGTTGTCCTCAGTGTGAAAAGATGGATCTCAAAATCATACAGTCATTGTTGCAAAGGGATCAAATACAAAATAATTCTTAAAAAAAACAGAATTTGTGGGACCTGAAAGATTTTTTTTGAAGAACAGCAGGCAGTTTAACTGTTCAGGACAAATAAGGGTCTGATGAACAACTATCCAACTATCACTCAAAAAAACAAACAAACTGTGGATCATTCAGGTAACAAAACTGTATTAAGAATTAAGCATATGTAAACTTTTGAACAGGGTCATTTTTATAAATTCAACTATTATTATCTCTTGTGGACTTTATGTTAACATCTTTCATGTGAAATGTCTTATTCAGATCAGTACTAAATAAAAAATAACATGCATTTTGTATGATCCCTCTTATTTTGGTAAAATACCTAATGTTTTGCAGATGACCTTAACTATACATCCAGTTAATCTCCGTGACAATGCAGCTTTGGGTCACCAACCTTGGCCATATACTCAGTGACAATGAAGAGGCTGCCCTTCTCTTCCACGATCACCCCCAGCAGCTGTACCAAGTTATCATGCCGTAATTGCCTGTAAGAGTTAACATGAATATTGATATTTGAATATAAAACCATAAAAAGCCTTATTTTTTAAATTATCTGCAATATTTGATTGTGATCAGTCAATCAGGGAGAACATACGTCATAACAGAAGCCTCTGCAACAAAGGCCTGCGCTGTTGCGTCATGCTTGATACACTTCACAGCTACTTTCTTGCCTCTGTAGTCTCCGACCATCACATCTAAGAACCAAAGAGAACATATCTTTGTAACAATTGCCAGTCCAGATGAATTATGATGCTATTAATATATTTGTGTTCATTTTTATAAGCTAAATGATGTAATATCTGGGTCCTGAACCAAATTAATTTAGATTTAATGATCTAGGTGTTAAAAACACATGTATCTGTACCTCCAAACTCTCCTTTTCCAATAGATTGGATAAGCTTCAGTTCTTTTCTATTCAGAGCCCAGCCACCTGTGGAAGAGGAAGAATAATGATCCAATTAAAATACCTTTCATAAAACAAACCAATTGAAATGTCTATAAAGCAAATTCATGTGCGAGTATAGTCAATAAGTATCTTACTTCTCGAGAACTCATCCTGGGCCGCCACTGTCCCCTCCATGAGTTTAGGTTTGATAAGTCTGGTACAAAGTCCATCCGCATCTTTAGTGTAATGCTGTTGAAATTCACACACATGCAAAAACAAATTAAGCTCATTTATAAAAATAGTACCATTGAAGTATAAATAGCAAAATGTTAATACCATGATACATCAAATTCAAACAATGAATTTGACTAAATTATGCAAAGCAAGATGCAAATAAAAACACTTTATGCACAACTGTAAAAAGTAAAATGAAGCTTGAACGTGCTATTTATATGGACAATGCCTCATGAAAAATAATGTATCATTAACTTTTAAAACGTTTTTAGGAACAAACACATCCAACGCGGTAAACTGTGAGGGCCAGCAGAGGTCGCTGTTGTATATGTATTTTCTATTGATTCCGCCGCTTCCTCTCCTCAGATGAACAAGTCCACACAGGCGACGACATTCTTATCATTTCAGTGTTGAAATACATGTTTGTGATTATATATGTCTGGACGCTATAAACCGTGAGGCCAGACGACGAGATAATATTGTTACATGAATTTAACGGCATCGACTGGCCTGTTGAAATGATCTGGAACCTGCGCTCGTTTCCTCTTTGTCACTTCCTCGTTATCAACTGTTCCAGGAACTGGAGCGTGCGTGTGTGTGCGCGCGCCGCTGTTACACGCGCGCTCAAAATAACAACACATTTGCATGACTAGACTCCAACAAACACTGCAGTAATTCTTGGACGCATTGATGATTTCCCTGACAATAAATTATCACGGTAACACAACAAGTCACTAACTATCATAAATTAACATTGTAGGACATTTTTAAACCCTTTTTTACTAGTACACAATGTCATGTTTGAAAGTCTGGGGAACGGTTTTCTAATGTTTCTAATGAAATTATGTCTTGTATGCTCAGCAAGGCTGTATTTATTCTCTCAAAAATACATTAAAAACGGTAATATTGTGAAATTTGAAAATGTCAACATTATTATTCCAGTCTTTTATGGAAGCCAGTTTCTGCAACTGAATTTAAAAAAAGAGAAGGAAAAAAAGGTAATTGCGACTTTTTATCCCACAATTGCGAGTTTACATTTTGCAGTTTTGGCTGTTTTTTTCTTTGAACTGCATGATACAAACTGAAAAAGTTGTCAAGTCAGAATTGCATGATATAATCTCACAATTCTCATTTTTCTTCTCAAAGTTGCGTGATATACACTGGTAACTGCAAGTTATAAAGTCAGAACTGTTATTTTCTCAGAATTGTGATATAAACTCGCAACTGCAAGTTATAAAGTCTGAATTGCGAGACAAACTCAAATTTCTGAGAAATAAAGTTGCAATTCTGACTTTTTCGCTATTGCAAGTTATGTCAGAATTGTGATATAAACTTGATAGAAAATATAAAATGATAGAAAATATACAATTATAAAACTTTAAGTCGCAATCTATATCTAAATTCTGAGAAAAAAAGTCAGTATTGAGATACACAAACTCGCATTTACGAGTTATAAAAGATATAAACTCACAATTTAGACTTTTTCTCAGAATTGTGACTTTGTGAAATTATATAAAATTTAACTTGAACTTGCAAGTTTATATCTAAATTCTGAGATAAATCAGAACTGGGAGAAAAAAAGTCAGTTTTGAGATATATAAACTCACATTTGCGAGTTATAAGCGATATAAACTCACAATTCAGACTTTTTTCTCAGAATTGTGATATAAACTCACAATTGCGAGTTATAAAGTCAGAATTTCGAGACAAACTCATATTTCTTAGAAATAAAGTCGCAATTCTGAATTGCGACTATTTCTCAGAAATGTAAGTTTGTCTCGCAATACTGACTTTATAACTCGCAATTGTGAGTTAAGTCAGAATTGTGATATAAACTTGATATAAAATATACAATTATAAAACTTTAACTTGCAATTTATATCTAAATTCTGAGAAAAAAAAGTTTTGAGATACATAAACTCGCATTCACGAGTTATAAGTGATATAAACTCACAATTCAGACTTTTTTTCTCAGAATTGTGACTGTGAAATGATACAAAATATAAAATTGAACTTGCAATTGCAAGTTTATATTTAAATTCTGAGAGAAAAAAAATCAGAATTGGGAGAAAAAAGTCAGTATTGAGATATATAAACTCACAATTCAGACTTTTTTTCCCTCAGAATTGCAACTTTATATCTCACAGTTGACTTTTTTTCCCCTCAGAATTGTAATATAAACTCAGAATTGCAAGATATAAAGTCAGAATTAAGATGACTTTTTTCCTCAGAAATGCTAATTTATATCTCGCAATTGTGACTGAATTTACATCTTGTAATTCTGACTTTATAACATGCAATTGCGAGTTAAGTCAGAATTGTGATATAAACTTGATATAAAATATAAAATTGAACTATAACTTGCAATTGCAAGTTTATATCTAAATTCTGAGAAAAAAAAAGTCAGAATTAGTAGAAAAAAGTCAGTATAGAGATATATAAACTAGCATTTGTGAGAAAAGTCAGAATTGGGAGTTTTTATCTTGCAATTCTGACTTTATAACTCACAGTTGCGAGTTAATATTACACAATTCTGAGAAAAAAAAAAGTCAATTGCGAGAAAAAAGTCAGAATTAAGATATATAAACGAGACAAAAATGCCGGAATTGTGAGATAAAATTGTGAGATTTCTCTCAATTGTGCGTTTATATCAGGCAATTCTGAAAAAGTCCGAATTGTGAGAAAAAAAAGTCAGAATTGAGATGCATAAACTCGCATTTTATCTCGCATTTTTATTCTTTCAATTGAGAGTTTATATCAGAAATTCTGACCATTTCTCTAAATTGTTTATATCATATTTTTGTCTTGCAATTCTGAGTTTATTTCTCTCAATTGCGAGTTTATATCTTGCAATACTTTGTAAAGTCCTAATAACCTTTTTTATTTTTTATTCAGTGGCTAAAAACAGGCTTTGTTGAAAAGTATTATTTAATAATTAGATAGCATTTTATTTGAAATAAAATCTTTTCTAACTTCATAAATGTATTTACAGTCACTTTTAATAAATTGAATGCATCCCTTATGAATAAAAGTAATTTAATTTTTAAAAAATTGGTTAAATTTAGCGTGCCATAATAAGCCAATACAGACAACAGTGTACACTATCAATTTGCGGCTTTTATTTTGAATATCACTGGTTTTCTGCTAAACTTTATCGAGTGGATTGTGGGAAGAATATCTTCTGTGGTAGTTTAATCACTATGAGCATAAAGGCATATTATAGACAGTTTAAGACTCGTCCACTTCTTTGGAAAGAGCACAACTGTTCAGCTGAGGCTATAAGAGTGGGAGAAAGAGAGAGAGCGAGCGAGCGACTGTAGCCAAAATTACACTAAAGAATGTGTGGAATTCCATAATAGAAAGGGTGAGGAGAGACTTGAGGAACCCATAGTGCCTCTGACCGACCACTAAAGTCACCCAGACCCCAATCGAAAATAACCAGAGCAGAATCATCAACATTTAACCGAGGACGGATCACTGATTAATCACACAAACCGTCTCTAATAAGTCCAATGGACAGTGGAATAAAAAAAAAGATATGTAAAATTATACAAATGAGTCATTGACATCCTACATCTATGTAAATCGGTTCTTATTAAGCTTCTCATTTCATTAGGAGTGCATTTATCATGCTTTTTGCAATAGGCTCAAATGATGAGGCCTGTTTGAGAAAAAAGTGTGCAATACCCAGAAAATGAAGGATGGGCTTTGTCTCTTAGTGAGCAACCATCCACAACACCTTATGATCTGCACAGCAACACACTAAAACCACTCAGAACACCTTAGCAACCACATAGCAACACAGTGGCAACCAATAAAAAGCTTGTACGTTGGCTGCCAAAATGGATTTGCACATGAAAATGTAGGTGGTGCTTGCTTGCCAAACAACATTTAAATGTTTCTGTATTATGTTATAAAGGGGTTTTCAAACTTTGTCATGTCAAGAAGCCCCAAATAAGATGATCCTCTTATGATCGTCCGCTTTCTAATATACAAAAGGCAGCTACTGTATATGTTCTGAAGGATAACAACCCTACTGATATGGTGTGAGAGACAGCGAAATAAAAAAATGCTAACAAAATTAAATAATCAGGTTTTATGTTACACTAAAGCAAATTGCTATATAATATAGTGCGGTTTGGATCAATGTAAAAAAAATATTGATCCCCTGCTGATTTTGTATGTTTGCTCACTGACAAAGAAATTAGTCTATAGTTTTAATAGTAGGTTTATTTTAACAGTGAGAGACAGAATAACAACAACAAAAAAATCTGGAAAAATGCTTTTTGAAAAGGTTATAAATCGATTTGCATTTTAATGAGTGAAAAGTATTTGATCCTCTATCAATCAGCAAGATTTCTGGCTCCCAGGTGGCTTTTATACAGGTCACAAACTGAGATTAGGCGCACTCTCACTCTCTTAAAGAAGTCCTAATCTCAGTTTGTTAACTGTATAAAAGACACCTGTCCACAGAAGCAATCAATTAATCAGATTCCAAACTCTCCACCATGGCCAAGACCAAAGAGCTGTCCAAGCATGTCAGGGACAAGATTGTAGACCTACACAAGGCTGGAATGGGCTACAAGACCATCACCAAACAACTTGGTGAGATTGGTGCGATTATTCGCAAATGGAACAAACAAAATAACTGTCAGTCTCCCTTGGTCTGGGGCTCCATGCAAGATCTCACCTCATGGAGTTTCAATGATGTGGAATCAGCCCAGAACTACACAGGAGGATCTTGTCAATGTCTCAAGGCAGCTGGGACCATAGTCACCACGAAAACAATTGGTAACACACTACACTGTGAAGGACTGAAATGGCCCCCCTGCTCAAGAAAGCACATGTACAGGCCCAATGAACATCTGAATGATTCAGAGGACACCTGGGTGAATGTGTTGTGGTCAGATGAGACCAAAATCAAGCTCTTTAGCATCAACTCAACTCGCTGTGTTTGGAGGAAGAGGAATGCTGCCTATGACAAGAACACCATCCCCACCATCAAACATGGAGGTGGAAACATTATGCTTTTGGGGTGTTTTTCTGCTAAGGAGACAGGACAACTGCATCACATCAAAGGGACAATGGACGGGGCCCATGTACCATCAGGACCAGGGCATTGAAGCCAGCCAGGGCATTGAAAATGGGTCATAGATGTGTATTCCAGCATGACAATGACCCAAAACACATAGCCAAGGCAACAAAGGAGTGGCTCAAGAAGAAGTCCTGGAGTGGCCTAGCCAGTCTCCAGACCTTCATCCAATAGAAAATCTGTGGAGGGAGCTGAAGGTTCAAGTTGCCAAACATCAGCCTTGAAACCTAATGACTTGGAAAGGATCTGCAAAGAGGAGTGGGACAAAATCCCTCCTGAGTTGTGTGCAAACCTGGTGGCAAACTACAAGAAACATCTGACCTTTGTGATTGTCAACAAAGGACTAAGTCATGTTTTGCGAAGGGGTCAAATACTTTTCACTCGTTAAAATGCAAATCAATTTTTTGAAATGCGTTTTTCTGGATTTTTTTGTTGTTAGAAACCCACCATTAAAATTATAGACTGATCATTTCTTTGTCAGTGACATACAAAATCAGCATTAATCAGTATTATTATTATTATTATCAATATTTAAACCAGCTGAATTTGATTACTTGAAAGATCCAAAGATCAGCATTTATCTAAAATAAAAACCCTTCGTACCATCAAGTGTTTTTTGAGCAGCAAATCAGAATATTAGAATGATTACTGAAGGATCATGTGACTGGAGTAATGACGCTAAAAATTCAGCTTTGAAATCACATTTTTACATGTCAGAAAACAGTTATTTTAAACTATAATATAATAGAAAAATATTTCAAAATGCTACCGTTTTCATTGTACGTTGGATCAAATAAATGCAGGCTTAATGAGCAGATGAGACTTCTTTAAAAAAAAACATCAAAAATCTTACTGTTCAAAAACTTTTGACTGGTAGTGTACATATAAAACAAATTCAAAAAAGCGTATATAAAAAGAATTACCATTTCATTTAGCTTTTTCTGCAGTATGTTGTAAACGGTTTCATGTAAATACAATGGTAAATGAATGGTAATCAGTGTATTAGCATGGTATAATTAATACATTAAAGTACCATGGTATTTCATCTACTGCATCACTGTAACATAATATAGCTTTGTTAAACTTTGTTGAACTGTTAAAACAACATTCAGTGAGTTAGTGTGACGTACAACTAGAAAAAAACCTTAATTCCCGAACAACACCCTCAAAACCCACTTTCCATTAAGACGCCCTCTTCATTTCACAGCTCTTGTTTAGCAGTGTCACTTCCTCCAGCAAGCCTGGACTGAACCTTTGACCTCAAAGCACAAGGTGTGCGTGTAAAAAAATTGTTTCCTGGAGTCTATCGTAAACGCTTGCCCCATCTCTGCAGCCAGTGCGTCTGATGTGGACTGACTTCCTGTTAGGGCTATTTTTGTATCTGTGTGTGGCGATCAATTTGAAAACGTTGACGGAGGCGGTGAGAGGAACTTACAGGAAGAAGCCTGTTGGTTTCACAACCTGCTGGGCTAACTTTGGAGTGTGCTTGTGCTGATTACATAAATATTTTACCAATCATCCATAAGAGCACAAATAGAACCGTTAGCTATGAAAACAACAACTTCAACTTAAACCAGGTCAGAAGCCAGCAACTCTCACCTCCATGAGCTGCATGAGGTTTTCAAAGAACTCCTCCTCATCGATGGACAGTTTGCCGTCGTGGTAGATGATGCGGTAATGCTCCACCTTGCCATCGCAGCTCACACACAGGGTGTAGTCGCCGGGGTAGTTGGTGCTTTCACGAACCAGAAAGAGGCCCGTCTCTGGGGGGTAAAGCAGCCTCTCGGCCTGCTCGCGTGTGATCTTTCCATGGAACCATCTGAGTGACCACAGATAAAAGACGTGTTTGCTCCGTTCATCATTTATTTAGAATTTGCATAAATGTTAATTATTTTACACATAGTCCACAAGAGAAAATAACAGTTGAATTTATAAAAATGACCCTGTTCAAAAGTCTACATACACTTTATTCTTAATACTGTTACTAGGAATGCACCGAATGTTATTTGGCCGAAAATAGCAAAAAAGCTCAGAATAACCGAAAAGGCTGAATAAATTATACCGAACAATGACGTAATTCGATCAAATAGAGGTACGCACTAATGCAGCAAACATGTGGGAAAGGTGGAAGCTTTTAAAACTGTCAGAGAAAGACGCAAAAATTGTTACAAGTACCGACAGCGAGAGACTGTTTAGAACCGCATCGGATGTCTTCCACGAGAAGAGAAAGAGGTGGTTGTTGCTGGTTACTGTATGATGACTAAAAACGCAAAATGGCCTTAAAGCATTAGCAAATAAACTACAGAATGTTATGTTGTCTAATACACGCACAAATTGTATGTATTATGATAGTATGTATACAAGATTAGGGTAAATTTAACTTATTTTGTCTTCTGGGAAACATGTACAAGTATCTTCTGTAGCTTCTGAAGGGCAGTACTAAATGAAAAAAAAAAAAAAAAGATATTTAGGCAAAATAAGAAAAATGTACACATTCCATTCTGTTCAAAAGTTTTCACCCCCGGCTCTTAATGCATGGGTTTTTCGTTTCTGGAGTATCAGTGAGCGTTTGAACCTTCTGTAATAGTTGCATATGAGTTCCTCAGTTGTCCTCAGTGTGAAAAGATGGATCTCAAAATCATACAGTCATTGTTGGAAAGGGTTCAAATGAACAAAAATGATGGAAAACCAAAGAATTTGTGGGACCTGAAGGATTTTTTTGAAGAACAGCTGGCAATTTTACTATTCAGGACAAACAAGGGACTCATGAACAACTAGCACTAAATACAAATAAAAAACAGCTTTGGATCATTCAGGTAACAACACAGTATTAAGAATCAAGGGGATGCAACCTTTCAACAGGGTCTTTTTTATAAATTCAACCATTATTCTCTCTTGTGGACTATATGTAAACATCTTTTCTGTGAAATGTCATATTCAGGTCAGTACTAAATAAAAATAACATTTATTTTTTTTAGGGCCGGGACTTTAACGCATTAATTTAGATTAATTAATTACACAAAAATAACGCGTTAATTTTTTTTAACGCATTTTAATCGCACTAAGTTTTGCAATGCGGAACGTTTCTCACTAGATGAGATTCGGCGGACCGATTATACTGGAGCACAAACTAGCGTTCAGACAAGCCAAAGAACTTATACCAAAGAAGCTGCGTCCGTCCTAAATAGTATTGAATGTCCCAAATCGTAGTATGTTTAAAAAGTATTCCAAAGATTCCCGGATGGTCTACTACTTAACGATCAATGCACACTCTTAACTGCTAATATTGCCCGCCACACAGGGTAAAGTCTAGAAGGGATACAGCTATGGCTACTGGGCATGCGCACATCAGTCTAACGTTATTTTTGTCACACTGTACAACAATAATACTTTTTTTGTATTATAGTAAGGGCTAAGTTTAGGGTTGGGGTAGGTGTAGACGTTAATAAAACACAATCTAATAGGTAGAACAATTAATTTCATTGTTAGTTTCCGGTCTGAGCTGTATACCCTCTACATGGAGGATATACGCAACCAACGGACAGGTAGAGAAAGGGGTTTGAGTGATAAATAATCAGTGTGTAATCTGATAAAAACTATTTTTAAAATGTTATCCGCGTTATATTCCATGTGCAGCAACATTTATAATGATAGGTTTGGTCATTAACGTTTAAATGCATAATTAAGCAAACACAAGAGCAGAGTTCTCGGAATGAAAGACTCGTTAAAGAACGTGCCTCTTGCTACACTTAATGGCAATATTGCACTGGTCTGTTGGACTTGGTTGAACAAAAATAAACAATATTTTGTTGCTTAAGCTTATGTATTCAGTCATTATTCAATGGTATACTAAAAATCCATGTAAAAATCTTAATTCTCACTGTTCTCAGGTCAAATATTTACATGCGATTAAAATGCGATTAATTTCGATTAATTAATTACAAAGCCTCTAATTAATTAGATTAAATTTTTTAATCGAGTCCCGGCCCTAATTTTTTTATGACCTCAACTGTAAAATCTGAAAGCACCACAAGGTTGCACACAAATGGCTCTTATGAGCTAGTTCATTTAATGAATCAGTCAGAAAGACTCGTTTTAAATCAGTCTGACGCCTTGATTCACTATTTGATGAGGCCAGAAATAAATCTTTTTAAGTATAAGAAGCAGCTTGTGATGTTTGGAAAAACGCGTTTGCTGTATAAATAAAATGTAAATGTAGTCTGATTCAATAAAGAATGACTCTTATGAGTCAGTTCTTTTAATGTATAGGTCAAAAAGACTCATGAACCACTGAATGAATCGGTGTTCGCTTTGCCAAATTTGAATCATAAATTTGGAACAGATACATTGTTAAAAACACATATTCAGAAAAGAACTCTGTTGTAATAAATGGTGTTTTATGTAGAAAACTCAATATGTTACAAAAATCATACAGCACTTGTTTAGTATAAATGTACTCATGAACTTGTGAACTTTTGACTTAACACTCTGGAAAAAAAACTGTTGCTGTAGTGATTTTTTTACATTATGAACATTAAAATGTGTCACAAAAATAGTAGTTTGTTTAATAGAAATTCTAGTTTACCTCAGTGAATTGTATGAAATCAATTAAATACAGCATGAATTCAGTCACTGTATTCTGATTCATAAATGACTCTTATGAGCCAGTTCTTTTAATGAATCAGTCAAAAAGACTCATGAAATCACAAGTTATCAATTTCAATCTGTCAAACGCTTAAATTATTTAATTAAGCAGATACAAAATATTTTAAAATAAATAGTATTTTTCTGTTGAAAAACCCAATACATTACAAATGTATTGTTTTTAGTATAAATGCAGTATGAACTAAAATAAATTAAATTATTTTTTATCTGAAATTGTCTAATTGCATGTGATAAACACTTTAAATCATGTTGCTGTAAGGGTATTTTTTTAAGTTATAAACATTAAAACGTGTCAATTTTTTTTTACTTTTTAATATATAAATTCTGTGTGAATTCAATTCAATACAGTATGAATTCAGTTACTATTCTGATTCACAAATGACTCTTATGAGCCAGTTCTTTTAATGAATCAGTCAAAATAAGTTTCATTTGAATCAGTCAAATGCTTTAAAATTATTTTAAGAAGCAGTTATATATACTCTGAACATTCAAAGTAAGTAGAAAACCCCAATACATTACAAATGTAGTATTGTTTTTTTAGTATAAATGCAGTATGCATTTAATGATAAGAGAAAGCTGTGTACTGTGAAATAATATTAATTCTAATGTGTGTGATGTTCCTCTTTTGAAAGATGCTTTGGATAAAAGCATTTTATAGTCTCATAAAGACTCTGATGAGCTGTTTTTTTAATAACCCGGTCAAAACAAACTCATGAACTTGTGTTAATTTGAATTGCCGTAATGCTTTTTGACTTTAAAAGCACTAAAATGTCTCAAAAAATAGAATCAAACAGAATTAGGACCAACTATCGGGAAAATTGAGTAAGAAACACTGATTCAGATACATAATATTGTGCACAAGGCTGAGAAAAGGAAGCTAAATTACAGGCTTCCAAAAGGAGCGCTGGCCTTGCCTGGCCCTTCTGTGGCTTCCCTGGCATGACAAACATCCAATCTGTATCTCCCAATTACCCACACATATACATACACACCATCGAAAATAAACCAAAGCTGCGCACTTACAAAAGACTAGACGACTGCTACCGTCACAATCTGCTAAAGCCACACACATCTTAAACTAAACCTGCCATTACACATGGCTAAAAGCAGACATCCAGATCCCATACATCAGGTTGACGCTGCAAGCAAAGCTCATCTTGCCACGCTAAACAAAACCGAGAAGGCTGCGTCATTATATCCATTGTTCCTTCTAAAAGCAGCAAGTAATTGAAGAATATCACACGCTCTCTTACAACCGAACCCTAATCGTGATGCATGTCTCTGGCCTTTGCATATCAGATGCTGAGAGATGGACTTTTTCCACTGCTATTTGTATAACTCGCTGATTTCTCCTTCTATTTTAAACAGCCGGCCGATTCAAATGAGTCCTTGGGTTATTGTGGTGGACCGGAAAGCAGGAAGGCATTTGTGTATTATTATAGATATACTGTAGTAGGTGATCTGTGATGATATCAGCGATACATGCTAAATATAGCGCGCTAATGTTTGTATGTATGAAACGCACACAAACACTCTCTCTTATCGTAGTTCAAGTGCAGACAAAAACATTATATATAGTGGTGGGCATAGATTAATTTTTTAAATCTAGATTAATCTCACTGTAATCTTGGAATTAATCTAGATTAAAATGGCTAATTTGAATTCTGCCGAAGGCATTCAGAATATGTGTGCTACCCAAATAATGACTAAAAGTAAGTCTTTGAGAACGGGTTTCTCAAGCCAGGTGGAGCATTAGACCAGGGGCTCATCTCCTGTTTCCAAAATGCATCACAAACTGCTTGACAATTGCATTTACAACACAATTAACTATACAAACTTGTGTAACCAACTATTCCTACACTGCATGTGCTTCTGCGTAAAAGGCTGCACGACGTGCGCATTGCCGTTAAATACACAGACGCGCACGGGCATGGATATCTGCGTGCATAGTCTTCGGTTAAGCTGTGTTGCTTTTAGAAGCGTCAATTCAGTTGCTGCATATAGTTTAAATGTCTTTATTTCGTAATTATCAAAGTAAATTATAACTCAAATTTGAGATTTTACTGGGGCACAGCAGATTTTCACTGGGGCACGTGCCCCAGTAAAAAGGGTCTAGCAAAGCCCCTGCCCTGAAGCAAACCCGGCGGCTTCATAGCTGCATCCATGTTAGCACGTCACGTTTGATGTGGTAATTTCACAGTAGGCATACACACAGGTTCGAAGACTCGTTCTCGCCCCCTACAGTGCAATTCGCCTAGGTATACATCCGCGCTAAAATATCAAGGTGAAAGTCATCATAGCTTGCGTAGTTTAGACCCAGCTCCCAACCCAACTTTGAGAATAGATTAACGGCGATATTTTTTTAATCGCCCGATAAGAGTCTCACGTTAACGCAGCACGTTAACGCAGATAACGGCCCACCACTAATTATATATAAAAAATAAAATAAAAAAAACTATGAAATGCATGCAAATGAACTATGTACTTACGGCATAAGGCTCAGTTTACCGCCTGACTTCACTCCTTCTCTCTTCTGAACGTAGTTTGCTGGAATGGTACCCTCTCGTCCTGCTGAGTTTTTCGCTTTGTACCAATTTGGATCCTGGAAGGAAGCATCAGCAGACATTTTATTTGAATAGGTGCCCAAAATTGAAACACATATGACAATTTCTTATGTAAAACACAAAAGGAGATATTTAGCAGGATGTTCAAGCTGCTCTTTTCAAATACTGATTTGAGTCTGTTCTTCACTAAATGTTATTGTATAGCACATTTACTTTATTTCTTAGCCATTTTTGGGACTTTGGCAGCCACTGGTTTCTATTTACCTTCAATGTACTGTTTGAAAAAAGGCAAGGTTCTTTAAAAAAAAAAAAAAAAAAAAAAAAAAAAAGTACACTACTTTTTAAACTTTTGGGGTCAGTTTAATTTTTAATTACTTCTATTTACACCAAGGACTGTTAATATTGATCAAAAATTCACAGTAAATACATTTAAAATATTTGTAAATATTCACAATATGCCAAAAAAAATATTAGAAAGCACAACTGTTCTTAAAATTGATAGAAAAAATGTGTCTTGAAGAACAAATCGGCATATTAGAATGATTTATAAAGGATTGTGTGACAATGATGGGAGTAACAACGCTAAATTCGGCTTTGCATCACAGGAATAAATTATATTTTAAATGAATCACAATGTATTTCACCACATTTTACACTGTATTAATAGTTTATAATCAGATTTGGGTAGTAAATACTTGTACTTAGATTAAATTACATTTTAAAATACTCGTAACCAGACTACAGTTACTTTTTTATGGATTACATGATTACATACACAATAGCAATAATTATTCATAATTTATTGATTCCCTCTAATTCCTCTTTCATCTTTTACATTTTCCTTTCTAAAACACAGTACTGCTTATATACATTCAGAAAGTCTTCAAGTTCTGTCGAAATTCACACAAAGATCAATCATTAGTCAGGTGACAACACAGCATTTGTCCACTGATTTACAAAATACGAAATTCAGGTTTAAGTAGTTTTTCAAAACTAGTGACAAACACATTGATTTTTGACTTTTGTCTTTCAAACACATTAAAATGCACAAATTCACTTTTTTGTCATCTGATTCTCTTTCATCTAACATATTTACTTTAAGTACCCCTGAAATTTTTAAATAAATATTTTAATAATAAAGCATTACATTTTTTTTTACTTTGATTTTAAAGTGATTTATTATCATTTAAAATTTATTATTTAATTAATTATTAGCGATTTAATAAAGTCGTAAACCCCCTATTTAAATCAATGTAATAAAGGTCAAAAGTAATCTAAAAGTAGTCTGATTACATTACCTAAAATGTGTCATGTAATGGATTACATACTAACTTCAATTTTTGTCAAGTAATTTGTAATCAGTAATAGATTACAATATGCAAGTGATCCAATATAACAGTTATTAACTGTACTTTTGATCAAATAAATAGAGCCTTGGTGAGCCATAAGAGACTTCTATTAAAAACACACACACAAAAAATCTCTCACTGACCACAAACCTTTAATTGGTAAAAAGTTTAAGTTTTATTTTTTTAAATGTAAAAGGATAGTTCAAATATGTGCATAAATGACATTTTTGTTTGAACACTCTCTTTAAAATGTGACCCTGGACCACAAAAACAATCATAAATAAGCGTTCCAATGATGTATGGTTTGTTAGGATAGGACAATATTTGGCTGAGATACAACTGTTAAAAATCTGAAATCTGTCAGTGCAAAAAAAAAAAAAAATCTAAATATTGAGAAAATCATCTTTAAAGTTGTCCAAATGAAGTTCTTAGCAATGCATATTACTAATCAAAAATTAAGTTTTGATAAATTTACGGTAGGAAATGTACAAAAATATCTTAATGGAACATGATCTTTACTTAATATTCTAATGATAAGAAAAATTTATCATTTTGACTCGTACAATGTATTTTAGGCTATTGCTACAAATATAACTGTGCTTCTTAAGACTAGTTTTGTAGTCCAGGGTCACAAATGTCTGGCATTCATTTTAGAAATGTACCTTAGTTACTCCAACTATAGTAAGAACATCTCCTTTGCACATAGGCAAGTCCTGGTCGGCCGTTCCAGGGAAGTTGTACCTGGCCACACACTCTGTGCCCGGAGGCCAGATCGTCTAGAAAGGAGAATGGGAATATAAGGAAAAGCTCTTGATGTACAAACACAGGCTGTATGAATTAACTAAAGTCATAAATCACCATTTAGCCTAATGGCAACATTTCAAGGTGTGCATTACCTCAAAGGTAGACATAGCTGAGGGAAATCGTCCTCTCACAGTCGACCCGTTTCAGCCGGTAACATCAGAGCTGAGCCTGAGGCGTACAGCTGCAGCCAGAACAGGCCAAAGATCTGTGAATTAGAAAAAAAAAAATTGTATTCATTACTGGAAGTGCTTTAAAACTACAATGCTATTTTCAAACAATTAAGCAACATTAAAAACACTGAACAAGTGGTCCTAAAAAAGACGGATATAGAAAATGAATTCAAATTTAAACAGTGACTCATAATTAGACATACCAAGCATGTCAGCAAACACTGTTTACCAGCAAATACAGTTCAAGCACACACACTTTCAAAGGGGAAGTGGCGGCTGTAGATTTTCCGATGCCTCAGACAGGAAGAAGGGCTGAGCAGCAAGCAGGCTTGCAAAAAGCCTGTTAAATATTCAGCGCGAGCAGAGGGCATCAAGCCAGTCTTAAAACAACCACTTTACACTTGGAAAAGCCTCTAAGACTAAAGCTAAATATACTGACGAATGTATGTCGCCAATAATGGGCATCCTTTGAAAACACAGAAACTTTATATAGGATAATAAAGGGAGATAATCACAAAATAGGTCACTTCTCGTTTTCTAAGTATATATATGTACACACTCTCACACACTTACTCACTTTTTTAGATTTCAATTTTAGATTAATATGCTGGCCAGTCAGACGTTTACATGCCAGTTTGATTCTTCTGGTCCAAGTGGGCACTAGATTAGATCTAGTGGTGTTTACTCAAAGATCTGGTTATGTGAGACTAGGTCTCTTCATGTTAAAATGAGGTTATGTAAAGCTGTGCCGTTCCACAAAATATATATATATTACTATGGAAAAAAATTGAGAGAATTGAGAACACCAGAAAGCAGAAATGAGAAGTTAAAAAAAAAAAAAAAAAATTTCACTTTCATGGCGATGAGCAATGTGAATCTCAAAGTTTTTGCTATGCTTTCTTTCCACTATGACAAGTTTTGTAGGGAGAAGAAACTTAAACTATAATAAAACAAGTGACACATGCCATCCTTGTGTGACAACACTCTCATGGGAACAAATTAGCAGGCAGTTAGGGACGATTTCTCACGGGGAATTGAACTGCACCTGGAATCAGAAACCGAATGTACTTGAAACATTTCTGCTCTACATTAGAAGTGAACAACACAACAGTACGTAGCTGCAACTTAGCAGTAAGTTGTAGGTGGAAATCTAACAAGTTATCTATTCTTAAATAGAAAAGGAGCTTTAAAAGTCAACACGAAACCACATTCGCAACCTATTTTGTTTCGTAATGTGATGAAAATAAGATAAGGCCTTGATTCTATTCATCGGTGCCATTCATTCAGGTACAATATTACCAGAAATGATCATTAAAGGGACAGTTCACCCAAAAATGAAAATTCTGTCATTAGTTTTCCACCCCCATGTTGTTTCAAACCTGTACGACCTTTGTTCATCTTTGAAACACAATTAAGTATATTTTTAATGAAACCTGAGAGTTTTCTGACCCTGCATAGACATCAATGAAACGTTCACGTTCAAGGCCAAGAAAGGCAGTTAGGACATGTATTGTGTGGAGTATCACAATGATGGAAGAGACTGACATGAAAGAGTAGAAATTTTGTTTTCTTTGTGCACAAAAAGTATTCTTGTAGCTTCATAACCTTACGGTTGAACCACTGATGTCACACAAACTATTTTAACAAATGTCCTTACTGCCTTTTTGGGCCTTGAAAGTGTCAATAATCTTAACTTGTGTTCTAAAGATGAACAAAGGTCTTACGGGTTTGGAACGACATGAGGGCGAGTAATTAATAACAGAATTTTTATTTTTGCGTGAACTATCTCTTTAAGAAAGTAAACAGGCTCCATTTTGTTGACTTCAAAGGTGGTGCAAGTTTGTTTTGATACCGTTTGCAGGCATTTGCAACAGTTTTCTATCATTCTTTGTACAAATTCACACCGGTTCAGTCCTCCCACCTTATTTTCACAAGAAGTGCGGTGCATGCGGTGTGCTTGTGAACTAGATATGATATGGCACTCAGCGCCTTGACCTCATTAGTATGTCAACCAACACTGAAGCCAATCTGTTCAATGCAAAGTAGCTCTAGCTTGAAATCTGCAGCGAGCTCCACAACATGAAGTCACTTCCTGTCTGAGCTGCCGAGACTAAAACGGTCTTCCTGTATTGGCACGCAGGCGTTGGTGGGTGATGAGCACTATGGGTTGAAGGGTGCTGGCTAGAGCAGCAGACGGCAAAAAGGGGCGCCAACAGCGGCACAATCCAAAGAAGTCCTTACAGTGAGGATATAACACACTTCCCTTTAAAAACACAGTCTTCCCCTGCTGCCCTGACTACCTAATTTTATACTCCCCAAACATAGGAATAGCATGAATCATTTAAAGACAGGAAAAAGATTGTTGTTGTAGTAGCTGGCCATTTCAAATATTTTGAATTTGTCCATTTTAGTGGCTATTTATCAAAATGCCTAGGTAGAGGTACAAGGAATTAAAGCAGTCATTTTTCAGGGAAGAATTAAACCTTTTTTTATTTGTGTCGTGGTAGATTAGAGGTCTTCAACTTTTTTTTAGGCCAGGAACCCCTAAACAGAAAAAGAACTTTAAACTTCAACATGAAACAGCAATCGCAACCTATTTTGTTTCGTAATGCAATGTATTTAGTGAAAATAAGGGTCTTGATTTTATTATTCGGTGCCATTATTTTGTGTACAATACAATCAGGGATAGTTCACCCAAAAATGAAAATTCTGCTATTAATTACTGACCCTCATGTTGTTACAAACCCATATGACCTTCGTTCATCTTCAGAAGACAAATGAAGATATTTTTGATGAAATCTGCAAGTTTTCTGACCCTGCATAGACAGCAACGCAACTAATACGTGCAAGCCCCAAAAAGGTAGTAAGGTGATCGTTACAATAGTCTATGAACCCTTTGATGAGAGACATGAAGCAAGTTAAATATTGTAAAATGAGTGTTGCATTTAAAGAAAACACAAAAAAAACTATAAACCACAAAAACAAGGCAAAATGAAAACTAAACAAAAACAAGGCAAAACAAAAACGAAAACCTAAAAACAAGACAATCCACAAAAAAAAAAACATAAATAAAAGACAACAAAACATTGAAACACAAAAATAAAAACTAAATGAAAACTAAACAAAAAAAGGCAAAACAAAATACAAACAAAATCATTATACAAAAAAGAAAATGACAAATAAAAAAGCAAACAAAACCACTAAACAAAAATAAAAAACAAGAAACCAAACAAAACAGAACAAAATATAAACAAAACCAATAAACAAAAATGAACAAAAAATAAAAAACCAGACAAAATGAAAACTAAACAAAAACAAGGCTAAACAAAATACAAATTAAACCACTAATTAAAAAAAATGTAAACAAAAATAAAAAACAAACCACAAAATTGAAAAACTGAACAAAACAAGACTAAATTAAAACTAAAAGGAAAAACCAAATACAAATAAAACACTAAACAAAAAACAAAAAAACAAAAATAAACCACAAAACAATATAAGAAACTAAAAACAGAAGACAAAACAAAAATAAATAAATACAAACAAAATGAGAAACTAAACAAAAACAAAGTAAAACAAAATACAAAACAAGAAAAAACTAAACCACTAAACAAAAATAACCAAAACAAAATGAGAATCGAAACAAAGCAAAAACTAAACAAGGCAAAACAAAATAAACAATAAAATTAAACCACAAAACAAAATGAGAATCTAAAAAACACAAGACAAAAATTACAACTAAAACAAAAACGAAGGCAAAACGAAATTTAAAAAAAATGCAAAAATAAAAAA